>NC_049985.1:12363867-12384244 GCF_000003815.2 Branchiostoma floridae | reverse complement strand
TTCATCATAATAAATCAGGGGCTTGAAATATCACTTGAAAAAGCAAGTTTGTGCATGTAAAATTGGTGTGGAGGAAGTAATTTCAGGCCAATCTTGTACCAGTCTTGTGCTTGTTGCCTACTACTTTGCACAATGAAAGCTGTTAATGCAATGTTCTCAGATTTTACATGTTAACTAACACAGAGATGAAGACTTGAAGAGCTGGGCAATTCTAGGATTGATCCTATCTAAGCTGTACGGAAAAAAGAATTTGCATGAAGATTTTCTAACCTTCTTCTCGTTTTCGTACTCCTCCCACGCTGCCTTGCGCTCCTCCTCAGTGAGAGTCTGGTCCTCCTGGTTCTCCAGGAGTGAGTCGTGCTCGTGATAGTCCACTATACAGTCCTTCTGGCTCTGCAGCAGGTCAGCCAGAATCAGGTCCTGACAACATCAGATACACAGTTAACAAATGCCAGGGCTCGAAATACCACCTGGATTTGCAGGTTAGTGCAGGTAAAACTGGAGCTGTGCAGGTACTAGTATTTCTGATCTACCTGCACCTAACCTGCACTGGTCAATGTACCATGTAATATCCTATGATGTAGGTATAAAATGGATGTTATTAGCTGCATTAACTGTTACTACCTAAAAAGTATAAAAGAAAAAAAAACAATGGTTCCTGAACAATTTTAGTATGACCCATAACTTCCTATATTTAGAGTGGTGCGGGTAAATTTTGTCTGGTGCAGGTAATTTTCAACGTTATCTGCACCAGTGCAGGTATGAAGAAAAAGTATTTCAAGCCCTGAAAGCTTAAGTAACAATAGGTTTCTGCAACCAGTGCAAGAGAAAAGCATCAACAACATTAAACACACAATGAGTATAACATAAGACAAAGTTACTTCACTTGAGCTCTGCCACTGTAAAAACCTCCTCACGAAGAAGAAGACATAGAAGGTCTATTGTTGCTAGCTACAAGTTAGTGTTGATTTCATGTCAATTGTTAAACTGGGGAATAACAAGTGGTAGTTACATTTGGAACATGATCCAAAGTGGCTGTGCTAGTAAAATACATTTGTGAATAGGCAGCATATCAAACTTAGGACTACGGTTAAGGCTGAGATTTCTGTTGCTACACGACTGCACAGGATCTCAACGTGTGAGTGGTCTGCCCAAGTCTAGTGTCAGTTCCTCTACCAAAGATCTCGACCTGACTGCCACATGCTGCAGCATTCAAGACAGCCAGGGATTTTGCACTTTGGTTCATAAGCAGTGTGGTTTTACTGATATTGTTATTTTAAGGTTAGTACATACATGCCTAGATATAGTGCTGACAGACAGTTGTCATTGCAAGTGTCATGCTCAACTTATGGATGTTTAGTATACAGGTAATTTCTATTACAATAACACATAAGAGTATACTGCACACTAGGAAGTAAGTCCATACCACTGGTAGCTTGGGTGTGGGTCTCTCTTTTCTGTTGGGATCGTCCAGCCTGTCGGGGGTGAAGTTGTAGAGCTCTGCTAGCTCCCCCATGGTGAAGTGTCTCTCGATCTGGTGTTCGTCCACCACACGGGCTGCCAGGGACTGTTTGGTCACCTGTCGGTCATAGATCTTCTCCTCCATTGTACCCTGAAATGTGCAGCCTGTTAACAATGTCCTTCTTTGCAAGAAATGAGAGCTTAACTGAACTTCAAGTCAGAATGGCTTAAGTTGAAAGTTACGAAGCTATTTTATGAAAAAGGTCTGAAATCATCTGGGGCTTGATTAAAGATTGCACAGATAGCTCATTCAGAAGGCTGCCATTTCTCCTCCTGACTAGCAACAGTAGAACAGATCTTATGAAAATGTGTGATCTTGTGAATTTGAAACATTGCAGCAAACACATCATTCAAGGGGCATGCTGACAATGTTTCCTATCTACCTGTGCCAGGAATCTGTAGACAAATACAGGCTTGCCCTGCCCGAATCTGTAGACACGGAAGATGGACTGCACGTCGTGGCTGGGGTTCCAGGACGCGTCGAAGATGATGACCCTGTTGGCGCCCACGAGGTTGATCCCCAGCCCGCCGGCTCGGGTGGAGATCAGGAACAGGCGTGCCCTGCAACAGTCATGTAGCTGATTAACCTTTAGTGTGCTAAGGGGCAAGGTGCCACATGTGATCAATAATATCTAACCAACATGTCACAATGTATTATTGTACAGAAAGAGTAAATTATTTGGTCTCTGAATGGGTAGATACATTGGTTTATCAAGTTTTCTTTAGCTGTCACACGTTAACTGATAGGCTATCAAGATACTACAATAGAATAATTCTGACTGTCCTTCAGAATTAGCCATTCATGACTCAATGACAGCTTGGTAATTAGGGGTGCGACCGACGAGAGTGGCTACATGTCTGGTTTTAAGTTGTATTTCTATGTTTTGACAAAGTGGCAACTGTGGGATCAGTCTATGGTACCGGTATATCCTTAAGTTCAGTTAAGTATTGAGGGGGACATGAAAATATGATGTGACCACTACTATTTGCTGCATGCATATAAACCAATTACATGGACTCATGTTAGACAGGTAGGTAGGTAGCCAATCATCACAAACCTTTCATTGTCAGGAGAGTTGAAGATTTCCGCCCATCTCTCGCGGAGTGCGGCGCTGGTGGAGCCGTCCATGCGGAAGTAGTCCAGGTTCCTGCCCCAGCCGTACTTCCCGTTCATCCACTCGTCAGCCTTGGGGTCCTCGCTCTGTGCCAGGCCATCCAGATATTCTAGGAAGTCTTCTATCAGGTCCAGGGACAGGAGGCTCTGACTGAATACAAGGCTAGGGAGGGAAAAGGTACTGATTAGTCCCACACTTATAATTACTGAAACAACAGTAGAGAAGATATTTGCAAGATTGTGGCAATAGCAAAGGTTTTTGTTATCAATATAGGGGAATAGCAACACCAGACTCAGAATAACAAAGTATAAGGCAAAGTTCCTTTGTTTAGGCTTTAAAGTCTAATACTGTATAATACATAATGAAGGTTTGTTGTCACTACCTACATTTGTACAAGATAATTTAATGTCAACTCTTAGCCTGGAGAAAGACAGCTTGAGGTTAAAAGTTCAAACATGATATCATTCATGAATAGTGGTGCGTACCTAAAGGCAGGACTTGGAATTGGACCTAAAAATGTTTAGGTCCAAGTCCAAAAAAAACCTAAATGTCTGGAGCCAAGTCCGGACTTGCAAAAAGCAATCTGTCACTTTTTTTGTTCTAAACCATCTTAAACCTTCCATAGACAATGAAATTTGCACTGGAAAAAGAAAAAAAACAGTTCGTGTTTACACTGGCTGTCTATCATTTTCATGTATTTTTCACATTGCATTTCAATTCATACTAACATACAATTTTATATGCACCACTCCCCCTCCCCCTAAAAAAAATGCACATAATATGCGATGATGGGTTCAGGTCCGGACTTTAAATCCGGACCTGAACCTGAAATTGAGTTTAGGTACGCACCACTATTCATGAAGTATTAGTGCAATGCCTTTTAGTTAGTGCAGCACAGTTAAGTCAGATTTACGGCTGAGATTTCTGTTGGTACACGACTGCACAGGATCTCAACGTGTGAGTAGTCTGCCCATGTCTAGTGTCAGTTCCTCTACCAAAGATCTCGACCTGACTGCCACATGCTGCAGCCAGGGATTTTGCACTTTGGTTTGCAAACAGTGTGGTTACTGATAATGTTATAAATTACTGTAAGTGCAAATCTTTTTCTTGTCACTGTCATTCTCAACCAACTAGGTTAATATAAAATGCATAATCCTAGTGCAGACAGTTAACATTGCAGGCATCATGCTTAGTTTAACAATAGCATCAACTTTGACTCAAACTACTAGAGCATGCTGTTTTTTCGTTTCATGTAGCAGCATGAACATTAGCTAAGCATGCTGAGTGATAGTCTGAATTTTATAATCTAAGATTGGTGTTCAGGAATTATTGGTAGATGTTCTCCTTTTACATCTGGCATACCACAATGATAGAAATAGCAATTTTCTTTCAACCACTTAATGTTACTTATATTATGATTGTACTACATCTGGATCACAAATACTATCATATGTTCAAGTTCTGACACATTAAACAACATGAGGCAGAGAAATAAATGAATGCATCTGCCTTACACTTTGTCCCCCAGCTCCTCCGCCTGTTTGAGGATGTTGAACAGCAGGACCAGCTTGCCACTCAGCTCGATCTCAGTCTTGTGCTCATCCTTCAGGAACTGTCCAAACCACTCGTTTCTTTCTGGGTCCCGTCTGATCACATTGTCAGCAGCTGCAAAGAAACAGGATCATTCTGTCAATTACAAGGTGTATAGGGCAGCGCCCATCTCTATATCCTTAGCCCTTGGGCCACACAGATAGCAAGCAAAGATGATACTACAGCAGAGGCTGGTCCACTGGTAGTACTGTGTGTTCAACTTCCATATCTTTTCCATTGGTCATAAGCAGAGAAGTTGTTTGTACTATTTCTAGTCTTTTGTATGACTTCATCTGGGTATTGCAATCAAAGATTACTAGGCTCTTGCAGCAGTGGCAAGAAAAAATGGGAAGAATGGAATACATAAAACATCTTTTTTTTCTACTGTTGAGGAACTTGAGAGTAAGGCGTACGTACCATCAGCAGCTGCGGATGTGGATGCTCCTGGGTCGTTCCCGTTCCCACATCTGGACCTGGTCTTCCAGGAGTTGACGACTTCATCCCTGCTCTCATCACTGCTGCCTCCATCATCACTTCCACTTCCTCTCCTCCTGAACCAGCAGCAACCAAACATAAGGTCAGACTAAGTCTTAATCACCATGTAAATGTGGTTAACAACATGAACATAAGCATTTGTCAGGTACTACCCATATCTTCCACATTAACTTGCAACACCTTCACTTGCTTTTGATATGGTGCATTACTGATGCAATACTAATCCTTATAACTATAAAAAATTGTAAATTTTCAACCTGTATATATGAGTGTATTGTAATGGAAGAAAGGTCTGAAATGAAGCATTACCAAATATACAAATACAAGGATACTAAACTTTAGCACTTGAAACCATATTGTGACTGACTGTTAGGAGTTGTTCAAGTTTAAAAAAAAAAAAATATCATCTGTCCATTTTGTAGGTAACATACCTTCTAGGCCTGGCACTGGCACTGCTGTTGTCGTCGGTACCTGTCCTTGATGCCACACTTTCACTTCCTTCACTTTCATCATCATCTATGAACTCATCCATGGAGTCATCATCATGGTATCTGACCTGAGGATGGAGCATGGGAAGACATGTGCAAAACCAAAGTGTATGATATACTACTTCTGTAAAAACCCACATATTATAGGGAACAGCTTGTCTGACTAATTCTAGCTTCTAACAGCAGACAACCACCATCCCCCACCCCCACTGGTCTGGCGCACTAGAAACTGCCCAAAGTAGAATTAGGAACATCCTGTTGATTTATACATGCGTGCTAACAAGGACCAAGTATTGCCAGACTGAGAATTGTCTGTTACCATGGTATTATAGGCTGTGAAGACTTGTTTCCATAGTGACAGAAAATCTTGAGCTCCTTGGGTTTTAGTTGGATTTTTGTAATGATAAAGAATTCTGAGCTCACACTGTCAGTTCCAAGAATGGCGATAAGCTGTTTGGGAGGAGGTCCAATCAGAGATTTTGTAATGCAAGCAAAGGCATCAGCCAACTTGAAATGTCATCTAATCCTGAGAGATAAAACTGTCTGTGGAGTGAGTTCTTCCACGCAGACATAACTTACCCTGTTTTCCTCCCGGATGGTGTTGAGTCTCAGCACCCATGGGTGAGTCCACACACGCATCAGGCTCTGTCAAAACAAAACACATGTAACACAACTGGTGGAAATCAGGCAATAGCACAACTGTCCTTGCCAGAGAAGTTTCCAGCAGAAAGAATAATTTTTTGAGGGTGCAATGTTCAAGAATCAGAGATGAGTGTATACAATTGCATTTTCTGCAAAGGCATATGTGTATGTCAATTGGAGAATACATCACTGTTGTAAAATCAGAAAATGTGGCATTTTGATGTTATAAGGTCTGTTGAAAATGACAGTTCTGTTATCTCCCCAGTGATGTACAAACCTGGTAGTCTGCGAAGAGGCTGCTTGTTTTTACGCGCTGAGCGATGTTCTCCGCACGCGTGGCGTTGTTCAGGAAGTGCTCGTACAGCTGGACCTGCAGCGGACTCAGCCGAACCTTGATCACATACTCGTACTTTGGAGACAGGAACTTGGTCAGGGCTGAATAGTCCCTTCTCTGTGGCAAAGAAACAAAAAAAGAAACAGTATTTAACAAAATTGTCACCTAAGTCTCAATTTTGTTTGTTTAGACATCCAAGAAATTCATTGTAAGGAATTTCTCACATATTCAGGACTTTGGCCATAGCCCACCCCCCTCCCAATAAACATGCACACAAACACACACACACAGAAACAAATGCCACCCTCATAAATTTGGATCTGGGCCAACTATACTTCCTGCCACAGAGCTGAAACCTGGGCCAACCTTGGACCTGGGCCAGTAGGAATAAACTGGTACACACACACCAAGACAAACCGAAAACAATACCTCCATTTTTACACAGGTAGTTATGGAATCATGCCATTTTATTACTGTACAAATGTCTGTGGATAACATTAATTCATGGATACACCACAGTACTAGTAACTGTACCTGTACACAGCCAGCTAGCAGCTGGTGGAGAATGTGAGCTCTTCTCTTCATCAATTTCACATCGTACTGTGTGGAGTCCGAGGCCTGGCCGTTGTTTATTGGGTTGGCGAAGCGATTACAGAATTCCTTCTTGGTACCAAGCAGGTTGGGCTTCACAAAGTTCACCATGCAATGGTCTAAAGGACAGAGAGTAGCATATAAGATTCACATTGTTGACAGGGATAAAAGCATTGAAGTTACTTGTGTACTTTTCAAGTCTAAATGATTTTTACAAAAACAAACTGCTACAGTTGGGCATAACCTGGAGTTGAAAAAATTACCCTGTTATTCCTATTTAGTCGTTACTAAAAAAATTGTCCCTTGCAAAAGTGATCTGCATGCAGTAGCTACATGTAGTAGATCATGTACAACAGTGAATCCTATCAAGAGTTAAACAGTGATACTAGAAATGAAAATATGTCATATGTCTTGGCTTGGCTTGTTGACTCACATTCAACCAGATTATTCTGCAGTGGTGTTCCTGTGAGAACAATCCTCCTCTTGGACTTGATGTCATTCATGGCTTTGGAGATCGCCGTAGCTTCGTTCTTCAGGATGTGGCCCTCGTCACACACCACCAAGTCTGGACCTGGTACAGTGGAGCAAAGACATGGAGTCAAGTTTGGAATAACCACAGGCTAATATGACTTATTACAAGGGATTGGTGTAACAAGACAAACTGATGTTTGTTAGAGGGCACCCAGTATCAACAATGCTGCCTGGGGTGACCACTATACTGCGTCGCTTGCAATTTCAATAAAATCATAGGACTGAAACTCCTTCACATGTGACAATTTTACAATTTCAAAGTCCTAATAGTAAGTTCCACTTGTACTTTCAAAGTTCACTAATGAAAGGACATCAGGTGATGTCTGAAATGTCTTACTCTGTTTTAAGACCTCATCCAGTTGTTTGATTCATTTTATACATGTCAATGAATCCTTTTTTATAATGTAAATCTTTAAATATTCATGGTTTTATTATCAAGGTTTTTGTGGTTTCCATGAAAACATGTTTCTGTGCTACAGGTCTGCTTTGATTGCGAACTTAAAACACTGCCAAAATAAAGGAATTTACAGTACTTATTGGCAAAGAAAATCTTCCAGAAGATGCACACCTGGATCGACAAGGGTCTTGTGGAAGGACTCCCGTATCTTCTTGCTCTTGATGCGCTTCCCAGTGGACAGGTTCCTGTACATGTCATAGCCCATCAGCATCACCCCGCCCTCTCTCTGCCACGACTCCAGCGTGTACTTCCTGGTCTGGTTCGACACAATACTGGCAAGTTCCCACACCTAGGGGGTAAAAACAATGTCATCTTTAACAGAGAACTCTCCAGTGGTGTACAGGTACTTCCTGGTCTGGTTCGACACAATACTGGCTAGTTCCCACACCTAGGGGGTAAAAACAATGTCATCTTTAACAGAGAACTCTCCAGTGGTGTACAGGTACTTCCTGGTCTGGTTCGACACAATACTGGCAAGTTCCCACACCTAGGGGGCAAAAACAATGTCATCTTTAACAGAGAACTCTCCAGTGGTGTACAGGTACTTCCTGGTCTGGTTCGACACAATACTGGCAAGTTCCCACACCTAGGGGGCAAAAACAATGTCATCTTTAACAGAGAACTCTCCAGTGGTGTACAGGTACTTCCTGGTCTGGTTCGACACAATACTGGCAAGTTCCCACACCTAGGGGGCAAAAACAATGTCATCTTTAACAGAGAACTTTCCAGTGGTGTACAGGTACTTCATGGTCTGGTTCGACACAATACTGGCAAGTTCCCACACCTAGGGGGCAAAAACAATGTCATCTTCAACACAGAACTCTCTATTGTTGTACAGGTACTTCCTGGTCTGGTTCCACACAACACTGGCTAGTTCCCACACCTAGGGGGTAGCAATCTTCAACATAAACAATATTCAAGTACCTTGGGGGGGGGGGGGGATGTTACTATATCTATGGGCATGGGCAACAGCAGATGGAAAGATAATATGAATTTCAAAACAGAGCTCTGAAAAGAGAACTGATTTGTGCTACTTGCACTTTGCTGAAGCTTATTGAACTTTTAAGCATGTTACTATATCTATGGGCATGGGCAACAGCAGATGGAAAGATAATATGAATTTCAAAACAGAGCTCTGAAAAGAGAACTGATTTGTGCTACTTGCACTTTGCTGAAGCTTATTGAAAGTCTTGTTGACACTATCCCCATCCAAAGTAATACAGTAGTAACAACATGTAGTACCATACACACATCATACCAGACTGTCTGACATCCATTTGCTATGGTCATATTGGAAGAATTATCTCTATTATTGTTGTCGACAAGACTAAATCGGTGTTTTCCGACCTGGGAATGACATAAATAAAATCAAAGTGTATTCTGTATCACGCTCGGTCCCATCCCTCCAACAGCGTTGTATTCTATATGGATAGCATCAGATGCCCATTATTATAACACTCACATCTAGTTGGTCCTCCTCATCGAGCCACATCTCAAACTCTTTCTTCCAGTTGAGGACTGTGTTGATGGGACACACCACCAGACAGGTCCTCACGTCGGGGAGGGCGTCAGAAGAAATCGCCGTATGAACTAGGGTAACAACCTGGGGAGGTAACAAACTTCAGTTTACAGAAAGTCCAAAGATCTTATCATTAAAACATTAAGAGTGTACTTCCTTTACATAAAATGATGACAGGACACAGGACTCAAAATACTTAGAACATATGCTGTGCACCTAATGTCTGACTGGGGGTGCACCAGTGCATCTAGATACTTTTGTAGGTAGATCTACATAACAGACCATTGTGCACTGTGATACAGTATCATTTGTTAAGGTTTTGAAATTAGGTACAACATTTCACTAATTTATTTTATGTTCTGCACCCAAATTTTCTTTTGCTGCAACTAAATTTTTGGTTTAGATGCACCAGTTCTCCTCCTTTCAAAAATACAATTTGAGCCCTGGGACAATAATAACTAGAGCATAAAACAAATCAGTAATAATGGCTATTGCACAGTTAAGATCATAAGCATTTCTGAACTACTTACCTGCAGTGTTTTTCCCAGCCCCATACAGTGTGCCAGGATAGCCCCAGAACCTTCTTCCTTGTTGCCCTTCTCCACTGTTTCGTACAAGGAGTCCCATAGAAAGCGAACACCTGAAACATTACACATGTACAGTTAACTCCTCACTGACTGACAACATCAATAAACAACATAACAAACGGAATGATAAACAAAATACAACTGCTTAACTGTTGCATGGTCAACTGATTGAGACACTCAGACAAGGTACCATTTCACAGTCCATAAGTATGGATAAAAGTTGAACTGATGGACCTACATATAACTCTTACAGTAGTTTGTAAGAAGTGAAAAAAGGATGTAGCTGTACCTTCCACCTGGTGAGGCTTCAGCTTGCGGCAAAGTTGTCTGTCCACTTCTATCACTGGCTCCTTAGTTTTGGGGTCCTTCTCAAGGACCAGGCGGGTAGTGATGGGGCACTTCACCGGAGAAGTCTCGTCTATTTCCACCTGCTCCACCTGGAAAACACCCTTTGTCATCAGGTGTAATAAGAGTGTGCAGTGTTAGAACATGGACAGGGCATTGCATGCAAAAATGCCCATCGTTGCAGGCTTGCAGAGCAAAGAGATAGAGCAGTCAGCAACATGGATGAAACACCTCTTCCTACAGGCATGAACATGCATGTACAGTTTAGTTTGTGCATGATGAATGGCTAGTTCACTTAAGTGTGGTTGGTTAAGTGACAACAAAGCAAAGGCCTGTATAGTGGCATTTCCTCCCGATCGTTAATAATACACAAGGAGACAAAGAAAAGAATAGACAGCTTTTCTACATGCGACAATTGGTGTAAGCTTTGGTTCATATGGAGCAAAGAGCTGTAGATATCGCCAACCAATGTGAAATTACGACTATTACAGGAAAAAGAATCCATACCGTTAGAAATAGTACACAGATTTGGGTAAAAGACACAGGAGTGTTTACCTCGCCTTCCTCCTGTCTGCTTGCCAGGCGCTTCCGCCTCTCTTCTTCAGCTTTGGCAGCCTGCTTGGTCTCATCCTTCAGTTTCTTGTCATCCCACACCCTTCGGATCTTTTTCCGGCTCTCCTTCTTCTTCTTTCTTTCCAGCTGAGAAAAAAGAGGTGCAAAAATTATACCGGCTGGAAAGACAAGTTACTTTCTTCGTATGTACAAGTATGTAAGACAATTCTCATACATATATCTACTTCCAAACACAAATGATAAAGTTCTTGGAAGAAATTAATCTAGCATTCACAAGGTTAAAGTCTTTATGTACAGTGCAATAAAAACAACAGAATTAAATTTAAAATACCTCAGAACCTGAGCCTGACAACTGTTCTGAACCTTCGGAATCTGAGTCATCAATCTTTATTCGTCTTCTCTTCTTCTTGCCTTTTCCTTTCTTGTAACTCCTACCATTGTCTGTGTCTGAAACTGTTTTCTTACTCCTTGTGCGACGACTGACACCAGCAGTGGACGAACCATCTTCACTTCCACTTGACTTTGAGCCACTGCCACTACTTTGGCTACTCTTCTTACTTGCTGCACGTTTCCTTTTCTTGCTTGGCTTCTTGCTCCCATCTGAGTCGCTGGACTCCAGTCTGATGCGAAGAAGGGGATGCTGCTTTCTTGATTTCTTCTTTGGCGTCACTTCTTCCTCATCCTCATCTGTACCACTTTTTTCTTCCTCAGACTTCTTCTCTGCCACCTCTTTCTTCTTTCTGGTTTTCTTCTCTTTCTTTTTGGCTGAGTCAGAGTTTTCTGAACTAGAGTCTCCCTCATCGTCATCCATATCAGCCAACAGCTTCTTTTTAGCAGCTGCATTTTCAGGGTTCTCATCATCTGTATCTTCATTACAGGCGCCTGCATCGTTTAATTCCCCATCTCCCTCTGCAAACATGTCCTCACTATGGTAACCCTCTTCGTCATCATCACCGCCAGCATCATCATCATCATCACCTGAACTGTTCCCATCTGAGGAACTAGAGTCATCTTTGGCAGACTTTTTCTTTCTTTCCTTCTTTTCTTTCTTTCCACCTTTCTTCTCTTTTTTAGCACTTTTCCCCTTCTTCTCTTCCTTTTCTTCTTCGTCTTCTTCTTCCTCTGAATCATCCCCTTTGGTCTTCTTTTTCGATGAGCCTTTACTCTGAAGAGCTTTCTTTTCTAGTTCAGATATTTCCTTGTCTGTGTCTGACAGGTCTGAATCATCCTTTCCCTTTTTCTTTCCTTTCCGAGGTGACTTGGTGGTGCTGTCTGCTTCTTGCTTCCTGCTACGGAGGGACCGTCTTTTGTTGTTACCTTCAGATGTTTCATCTTCGTCTGATGTCAGGCTAGTTCGACTGGCCCGCTTCGGAGTGGTTTTCTGTACTCTTAATCTCTTTGTAGAATTTGGAGTCTCCGAGTTGCTCTTACTTCTCCGTTTTGATGGTGAATACTCTTCATCACTGTTATCATTTTCTGATTCACTCTCAATTTCAGTGGATTCGTCCATCATTGCCGCTTTCAGGGCTGCTTCTGATTCAACATCTTCTTCAGTCCTGTCCGCCTTCCCCTTTCCTCGAAGATGTCTTTTCTCACCGTCCTTGTCTGTGGCACTCTCAGCATCATCTGCTGAGGTGTCTCCACCCTGCTTGCTACGTTTGGCATCTTCACTTTTGTTCTCATAGGACAGCTTGCGCTTTGTGGCCTTAGAATCTTCATCTTGAACGTCATTGTCTTTGGTGGCTTTGTCATCTCCCTCATCTACAGCTTCCTCATCTCCATCATCTCCAGCTACACCATTCTGTACAGGCTGGACATCTCCTTCTGTTAGATCCACATCAGCTGAGCCAGACGCCGAGTCTGGTGTATCGTTATTAGATGTGCTGTTTGCGAGTTGATTAGCACTTACTACTCCGATAGGAACCACAGGAATGCCTTGTGGATCTTGGTCCAGAAGCTCTTGCGCCACCTTCTGAATTGTAGATATCTTCTGTACTGCACTAGTGATCAGAGGTTGTGCCTTTCTTAACTGCTGTTTCAAGAGGTCAGTCAGAACAGGTTGGGCCTGGTTGATAACAATGTAGTTGGTTTTAGTAGAATTCTGTCCGGTAAGGTAAGCATGTCTCTGTTGGAGAGATTCCAGAAATGTGTGCATGTGGAGCACAGAGGTGAGAATGTTGTGGGACATGGCAGAAAAGTCCGGTGACACAACAACACTGGGAGATCTGACAACGTTTGCTGGAGCAGAAGGTACTACTGGAGAAACGTAAACAACTGGTTGGCTAACAGTTGTCCTAGACATTGCTGGCTGTGGTTGGCCAACAACTGGTGTACCGGGTTGTCGCCTTCCTAGCCTTCTGTCTGGCCGATTTAGCATCAGCTGTTGCTGTTCTGGTGGCAGCTGTCTAATCTGGGCCAACGTCATCCTTTTCGAAGGATCAAAAGGCAAAGTCATTGGCTGAGGAGATCTTTTAACCTCAACTGGCACCGGTTTGGTTCCTTTGATTTCAGACACCACCTGAACATCGTCCGAATCATCTTGAGATTCCTTCCCCTTCTCCTGTTGCTTCTTTGCTGCTTCTTCTTTCTTGACTTTATTGATGCGTTTCTGCTTCTGTCTCTCCTGTTCGCTAACCTCCATCACCTGGTTGCACGCGGCAATGAGGTCAGACAAGTGGAACGGATCGCAAATGTAGCATCGCCACTCGTCCGACTCGTTGATTTCGGTGAGCTCCCTGCGTCCCAGGTTACGCTTGATGCAGGCCTTACAGAAAGCATTGGTGCAGAAGTCACAGCAAAGCAAGTTGCCACCTTCTGCACACCACCTGGAACAAGCATACATGTGTGCCAATGCATCCAATACAAGAAGAAAGCATTTTGGCCAAAAATAAACAGAAACAAGAGAATATGCACCTGAGAACTCTTACTGCAAATGTAGATGGATGTTTTTGGACAATCAGTTGCTTCACAAATCCACCTAAAATTGTGGAAATCAACTATGTATCAACTATGAATACAATATCACCTGTTTACAGTTTAGTAATGCCTTTTGTAAAGCCAACCTATGAATCTTGTGCCTGAGATACACTTAGAGTAAACTTTTGGACTGACCTGCACTGCTCGTCTATTCCATTCTCATCCTTGTCAAAGTTGTCGCTGCAGTAGTAGTTATAGCACCGCTGTGGAAGAGACACCTGTCAGTAATGTCTATAACTGCACCCTCTTCAAACTACACTTAGGCTTTTTTCTATACTACAGGAGTCTATACATATTGTGTACAGTACACCTAGTTGTGTTAAACCATTACACGTCAATATAACTAACAAGGATTAATCAGTGAATCAGGGCTGTCCTTCCGTCTTGGGACAGAAATTTGCTTGTTGGGATGGAAAAAAAATCTACCCCATCCGTCCCAAATATCTAACATGTATTTTTGTAACCTTAAAATGACAGCTGCCTTTAAGTAAAGTTTAACAATGAAAACTAAACTAACAACATGGTCTCCCAAACAATGAGTGGGAAGAAAAGCTGGAGACAGCCCTGCAGTGAATGCTTAGCTTACCAGTGTTTCCGCCAGAGGGGCGTCCACCCGTCCAATGACGGTCTCATTTCGTTTTGGACGGCTTGAACGCAACCAGAGGCCGTCCTCATAAAAAAATTGCGACCCACATTTTGCCGAGAAATCTGTACAAAGTTGATAAATGTAAACCGCAGTTTTGTGTTTTGTATTGAAGCTAGAGGCTTGGGACGCCGTCCACAGTCAGAAAGCCGCTCACTGTTTGTCTTGCTATTGTTATGGTTGTTGACAATGTGTGTCGGCGGCCTTTCGCATACGATAATCAAAACCCGTTTTTCAAGGCCTCAGTTACACGAATTTGCCCTGTCACATAATTCGCAAACTTGGCGGTAGGTCGATCTCGCTATAAGTATAACACTACAAACTAAACTTTGTTATTGGGAGAAATAAGACAACACACTATTAAACTTTGTCTAGATTAACAACTTTAGTCTCTGTTTTCATCGTCAATCATCGTAAACAACAAAACACAATCAGATACATGTGCCCACCGGCCCGGGTGCTCGGCACGGGAAATCGACCTCGTTCAAGTTCGCTATCGGCAACACAGCGGAAAAATAAAGTGTTCACATAAGAGATGATGGACGTAAAAAACATCAAGTATAACTTTGGTTCCTTTTTATATGAGTTTTGAGCCCGAAAAATCTCCGAAAACGGCAGAAATTTTCGGGATAAATGTTGTTGTTGTTGTTGCATCAAAAATGGCGGTCGGTAGTTGTTGTGTATCCTAGCCAATCACAGCGCTAGTTTCCCGTGACGTCGCTAGCTTTCCCAGATCTCGCGAGAAGTCACCACGTGAGATTGCGGGATTTCGGCCGCCATTACGCTCACTGTCGCCGATAGACGATGTTTTTCGTCATTTCTGAACGCAAATTTCTCGATCTATGGAAGGTTTTAGATGATTTATAAGTATACCACAACATAAAAGAGAATATATACAAATGCTATTTCTTTTTTGAAAGTCCAAGAACCGTTTCTAGAACTTTTTAAAAGTCGTAGTACCCGTTCGGTGCGGCATACCGGTACGCGGCACAGATCATAACACTTCGGCACTGAACTTAATCGGACGTTAGTTGTTTTGTTTTTTCTTGCGACAGTTAACCATTAACTTTAATTTTCGCGATTTTACAATTAAATTTAATTTTCGCGGTTTTACAATTAAATTTAATGTTCGCGGTTTTGCAATTAAATTTAATTTTCGCGGTTTTCGCGCCCCAAGGTGGACGGCCTCCCAGCTGAGGTCTGGCGGAAACACTGGCTTACAGTACTAGTTGTGTCCCCTTACCTTACAGATGAGGACCAAAGCTTACATACTAGTGTGTCCCCTTACCTTACAGATGAGGACCTTCAAGGCTGGGTGACGCTTACAGGTACCAGGTAGAGATGGGAAGATCTGCCCACCACACGATGTGCAGTGATAAATCTGGTCCATACTACCAACTGGAGAAAGACAACAAATACACATCACTACAATAATATTTGTGAAATTTAAGAACTTTCTGGCAGTGATAGTTTAAAAGTTAATGTTAAAAGTAAAGAAAGATGTTCATAAAGCCAGTCATTTTTGTGCTCTAGTATTAGTTAACCTGTCACCACCCGATTGACCAGATTACTAATTTAGGTTAATGTGCTAATGTGAAAAGCTGTGTAAAGACTTAGCTAATATCATCATAGTCAGCAGGCAAGTCTACCACTGGTACAGGCGACTCACCGTCATCCAATCCTTGCAAGCAAACCACAAGACAAGACAAAACCATCAGCATCAAATACGGCTCACAGTTACAACAAGCATCAGAAATAACAAACAAAACCAACCGATTTCCTACTGTTATAACACGAATTACAGCAAATCCTATTTTCACATGTGCGTCTTGTTCTTTGTCATGGTAGTTAGATGTATTACATTGAGTTTTGATTAGGTCTATAATCTATTACAATGGCCTGGGTACTATCCACCGTAGTAACCACTGGCTCAATCTTTTCACTTGCTACCCAAGGAACCTGGCCCTGACTAGCGAGCGAAAATATTGAGTCAGTGTTTACTACAGAGGATGGTACCCAGGCTACTATTAGAAATGTTATGCATAAGGATTATGGTGAAATGGCCACAAGAAACAACTGTGTAATAGCCTACATGTACCTGTGATCTTTGCAGAGGGCGTGGCGCCAGCTTCTGCTTCTCTCTTATGCTTCCTACTAAACTCAGGCCCTCTGAACAAACCCCGGTCATCAAGAACTGCCTCGGGTTGCACAATTACTGTACCTGAAAATGTTAACATGGAGTTGAAATGTAATATACCTGAATTTTTTGCTTGATGCAACTTACTTCTCAACTCAGGTTGCACAGGATGTAACTTAGATTTTGAGCCTCAGATTTTGTTGTCAATTTACTTGGAAGAAATAAATGGACCGAGGCAGCTCCGTTTCATATCAGCCAAACATGTATGTATTGTACCTTTTTTTCAGAAATTAGTGAATTGCAGGTGGTGCAACATGAAATTCAGTTGAGCAACCTAGTTTTTGCCCCAGGTTGCACACTGTGCAACCTGGCTCAGAAAAGTATTTTGTACACTGTATCTGCATTATCTCAGATGTTACAATCAATAAGAAATAAACAGAGAAAAACTCACTTTAATAATCCTGTGTATCTTTCATCTGAAGTGTGTCAATATATTTTCTAATTTCCTCTCACCTTCAGGCAGCTCTTCAGGAGATGCATCCTTGCTGCCCTTTGACCTGGGCGTGGCAGGGGGTGTCTTTGTTTTAACTACAGGCGCGTCTTTCTTTTCTTCCTTCACATCCTGCTGGTCTTTCGAAGCTTTCCTCATTGCTTCAAGGACAGCATCGGCATCTTTGAAGACAACAAACCAAAAACAGACCATTACAATTTGAATCTTGTCTTACATGCAATCCACTACACAGTTCTACGTATTAAAGATATAAACATCTAGAATAAGTGGCCAAGATATCTTACTGTTTGTACTGTCTTCTATCTTGGCACTCTGTATACCTTGACTAACTGATGATTCTGGAAAGACAATTGCAAATTTCTGGTAGTCAAATCTCCATAGAAATACTATCCTCCCAAAGGAAGATATGAAGAAAAACTTCCAGTAATCAAATAGACAGTACTCTTAGTATGCAAGGGAGCACTCTATATGTACATGTTATCTTTAAATAACTCCACTGATGCATTTACAAATAGTGATGTCAACATACTATGGGCAGCTGGGGTATTAACAGTACTTAATGTACAAACAGACTAGGGCTCCTGACTGCTGCTGCAAGCTTGCCTTTTGAAGTTGTTTTAGTATAGCAGTCAAAACGACAATCTTACCAAGGAGTTATTAATGTACGAGGTACAAGTTTGCCTTTTGAAATTGTTTCTTAGCATTGCAGTCAAAACGATAATCTTACCAAGGACTTATTAATGTCCGAGGTACAAGTTTGCCTTTTGAAATTGTTTCTTAGCATAGCATTCAAAATGACAATCTTACCGATGTCATCATTGCTTTCTGCATCAGGTGGGTTTGACTCCTCGTCCGAGGCCACCTGTCGTACCACCTTCGCAGGTTTCCTGAGGGGAGTTGGTTATTGTTAGTTTGATGATAAGAAGCAGTTTTCTTTCACCCTTTTTTTATCACAGCTGTGAAAGGATTCGTTTCTATACGGATAATGAGACTGGTATAGGTTTAATATTTCCTTGTCACTGTGGCAAGGACAGGAGTATGGAATTTTCTGAGAAAATTAAGTCATATTATCTCAAACATCAAGTCGTAATCAACCTAATGTGATCTGCTAAAAATCATATACCGGAGGTGATATTGAATACTGTAAATGCATGTAAGTTCGCAGGGATTTAATTTCGAGTTAGCAGGAAAGTGGAGTGTTCACAGCAGTGACATACACTGTAGTCACATACTGTAATGGAAAATGTTTGCAGTAGTTTTAAGTTTGCGAACATAAAACCACCGCGAACATTTCTATATTTACAGTACTTAACACATTGTACATTGTGTAGCTTCCTGCCTATTTGCAACATGTTCCCAGTTCTCACATAATCCATGATAATCTGAGTATAAATTGCACACCTTTCACATTTAAATCTGACTGGGAAACAAACATATTATGAGCGATCACGACAGGTGCCTTCCAGGACATCAGCAGATTAGATTACTACTAGTAGTTAATATGCAAATTTGCAGGGAAAGTTACATATCAATATGTAATTTTTGGCCTTCCACATTGCAATCCACACATGTAATCTTCTCTTCCTTCCATGCATTTTTATCATATCCTCCCTACTTAATAACTGGTTAGTCAAACATATGCACTTTGTACATATATATGACCAAACGTGGTATATTCTGCTGCTGCAAAATGACAGCCACAACAAGACTACACATACTACCCTAACAAACAGAATTTCTAGATACTGTACATATTTGCTTTAGGGTATGACTTTCACACACAAAAAAACAAGATTAGAAGGTATGATATCATCCAACCTATCATGGATAGTCCATCAAGAGGTGATTTCACTGAAAACTATTTTTGTTGTGAACACAGGGTACCTGTTAGCAAAACAAGTCGTAGATGGAAAAATGAAATGGCCAGTATTACCTTCGCGATGCACCAGTTTTAACCATGGTGCTTGTGGAGGTGGACGGTTGGTCGGTGTCTGTCCCTGACAAAGGTGTTGCTGGGGGTGAGCCCTCCTCCTGAAGCTTCTGCACTATAGAGTCAAGGTTGAATCTGGGAAGGGGCAAAACTGTTTCTGTCACTGGTGAAAGACTGTCTGTAAAATCTGACTGTTACATGTCCACTTGCTTGAGTAACCACATTGGAAGAAAAAATTTAAAAGCACTGCTTGATTCCTCAGATTGTGATCAAGGAACCTGAAGGTTGATCTGACTCAATGCACGGCTACTACTAGTTCTACAATGTGAGTTTGAACACCGTGCTAGTACTGGTATGGATATGGTGTTCTACAACAACACACAGAATCTGTGGTAAATCTAACATACAGACTACTAGTGAAGTGCACTGTCCCTGGTGTGTATCATGTGCTAGATTCAAACTTACTAGTCAGGGGCTAAGGCATTCCCGAAAGTGTCAAAAATAATCATTTTTATGATAGTGCAGAGGCGGCGGCAGCAAATTTTGTCTGGGGGGGGCGAACTTTACTGACAGAATTTTGCAGCACATGTAGCGCCGAAGGCGCTACCGGACAATCCTAGGGAGGTCCGGGGGCATACCGAAGGTGCGAGCTGTCGCAAGGTTGGTCTGGGGAAATTTCAAAATCTGCACCCTCTGAAATGCCATTTTCTGTATTATTAGGGACAAATTTTGCTGGCACACTATGCTAAATCTAATGCCATTTTTGTCAAAGAAAGAAATCGTTTGAGGGCGATGACCCACACAAATTTTTACCATGTCGTTATATGAGCGCCCGAGGCGCAAGTTATTGCTAGGGAGGTCCGGAGAAAATTTTGAAATCTTGACCGTCTGAAGCGTAATTTCCTGCATTTTGGGGCCACAGTCTTCACAGCTTCTAAACTAGGCTACGATAGTTAAATTCAGTTTAAAAGATTTTTGAGAGCGACACTCCCGCAACATATTGTGCTGGGCCGAAGACACGGGCCGTCAAAAGAGAGGTCTGGCGAAATTTTGAAATCGGGACTCTCTGAAACGCAATTTCTTGCATTTTCGGGGGTAAATTTTGCCGTTAGACTAGCTTGATTTAATGAAATTTCCATCATCCAAAAAATACACAAGGTTTCAGCTTGCTTTTCTGGGGGGGCGACGCCCCCCCAACATATTTTCCGGGGGGGCAGTCGCCCCCCCTGCCCCCCCCGGTGCCGCCGCCACTGTAGTGGATGCCAAAGAGGAAGAAGATGATTCCAGCTCAAAACAATTTTTTTCATGTATTTAGAGACAGTGCAGTAATTGTATTTAAATTTTCATTTTACTTTCTTTGGCTTTGGCCCTCTTTAGAATTTATATGTATCG
>NC_049985.1:12333537-12363767 GCF_000003815.2 Branchiostoma floridae | reverse complement strand
TTGGTTTTGTGACAGAGGAATTGTATGACACTGTATATGGTTACAACACTGCCATTTGGTGAACTCAAATCCTGCTCCGAGTGCTCGTGTTTTTGAGTAGAAACTGTGTGATGGGGGTGTCAAATATTTATCATAAAACAATGGATGAGCAAAGAAAAGCTTGATTGTTGAAAGCAGTTGAGAAAGTTAACACCTTGTATATAATTTTTCATCATGTGTATGAGTAAGCCAATACAAAACTCATGGTAACAAAGATGATCTTCAAAGGAAAAATCACTGTAAACGTATGACTTAATAAAAACGTTGAGAAGTTTAGATATGCATATCATGTATAGAGTTAAACTTAAACGGTATGGCATTTTAATAAGAAACCAGTTAACCAGTTGGAAACGGAGGTTTTAATGTTAATGTTAGTAAATTAATGTTAGTCAGAGACGCTCAGATTATTTCCACATGAAAAATTATAGCAAGCTGTGACTGTTGTGTAACGTTACCAAATTACACAGTGCTTTGTAAAATATTTTTCTCAAATTTCTGTGGCTGTGAACTAGCATATTTCAGAATAAAAATCATCAGAATAAAAATAATACACATTAACATGGATAGATAACAGGTTAAAATCTTTGTTGGGAAGAATCTTCAAGAATCTACAAAAAGCAAGCTAAACCAGATATTTGATTTTTTAACTTCCGTACTTTCATAATCATATTTTGATTTGTAACACACCTTGTTCCACACATAGAGTCTACTTTATCAGTCACAAAACATGTGAAATATGTGACTGTTACTTGAAACATCAATTCTAATGGGCAAAAAGAAACAAGAACTTTACAGCTTTGGTGTGCAAAACCTGAGGAAAACCACCCGGCATTTTTACCGGCCTAATTAATTCTCCTTTGTTCGTTTGTCAGGAAAAACGTGTTACCGGCAAGCACTCCACGATAGGTTGGAAATTTTCGCCATTTTTCACCACCGATTTTCTAGCTGATGCGACCCTGGCCACCGAGGCAAACTCGGAAGGAAAAATCACGACTTACCTGTCGTTTTAGCGGGAGAAATCGCCGATCTGACAGAAAATGCCGGTAAGGGTTTCCAAACGACAGCAGGGTCAGGAGATTTGGCGCGAGAAGGGAGGGTTTACGGGTCATGAACCCGTTTGTTTGGCGGGACATACAAATGACGTGTCAAAAATATCGCCCTTTTCAAAACAATCCCCACGTTTGCCCCCTCTATTTAGCGTGAAGTAACAACACGGAGACGTATTTTCTTCACATTTGTTATAGTTTCTGAAGGAAACCTTTGTAAACCGATTTTGACCAACTTGTCGTCTGCAAGAAAAAGTAGTGCGATTCACAAATTTATGCAATGGAAGCTCAGTCCTAGAGGAAAGCAAATTAGGAAGTCTAAACGGGCTTTCAAAATTAAAATTTTGGTCGAATAACAACTGTCATGTACAAATTAAACCCCCTGCCCCTTGTTAGTAGTCCAAGTCTACAATGTCATGATTTTATGGAAACTAGAGGCAAATATGTTATCGATTAAAATGTATGCAAAGCCAGCGGGCCAAATGTCGTATGAACCAAATCTTGAGACTTACCCCCTGGACTTTCCTTTCTCTGCCATATTTGTCGGTCCTAGCCGAGGAAGAACATGGTGGCCGCATTTGAAGAAAATCTCATTGTGAAAGCTGGATGGATTCCTTACAGAAAACTGCAAATTTGACTTATTTTACAAATAGTTGATGGTACCTTCCTGTTTTACTGAACACTCCCGCTCCCCCTGTGGGTTTTCAGTCTAGACTCACGTCACGTAAATATGCAAATTTCGAATGTCAGGATCGCATAGAGTGAGGTCGTGATTGGCGGTCTGAAAATTTATGCATAAATTTGCATTTCGTACCCTTCTATCTTGATGATGATGATGATGATGCTCTATGCAAATAATTAATGTTTACATAGTGTCATCTTTCTTGGTCACTCATTTTATGTTTCTTAATTTGCATTTGCTGACATTGCCAAAATATCGTGGTCATAAGATGTAAATTATTTTCAGTGACGTAATTTTCATCATCGGAAAATTGTGCTGCTCAACATCGTCATTTAGTACTTTGTAACAGTCATCAAAACCAATCTTATTTTATTTTTCATTATGTTCCTTACCTACTTGTGAATGCTGTGAGCAATGTTTCTCCCTCTCCATTCAGCGTATCACCTGTTTCAGAACACGTAGTTCATTTTCAACCTCTCGTTTGTTAGGGCCCCAGTGACGTAAGGAGATCCGGATGGAACCGGTTCAAACTGGCGGTATAATGAGCCGATTTGCACCCTTTTCAGTCGCGTTTCCATCGTAACCCTCCGCGCTGTAGAGGCGAATCACATTACCGGATGCGCGAGAGAATCACTACGCCATCATGTGACCGGGATCCAAATCTCGCGAAATCTCGCGAGATGTCAATGTCACGTGATCACCAAACGAGACTTGGGCTCATTAATATGCACACTTGGTTGACACCTGATATGATTGGAAGGAATATTACCAGAACATATTCAACATCGGGCAACCCCAATCCAGTCGGTGAGCAACTGGTTGACACTGCATGTCGAAACAGACCACACTTCATACAATGTGCAAGCAGACAAGTTACGCATCGCGAATCGAAACTCCACCAACCTGATTGGTCGTTGATTCTGTAGTAAAGTAAATAAGATAAGATTAACGATATTTTTGACTTTCAGTTGAGCCGTTGAAGGGTTCAATGATTCAAGCATACGACGTTGAGAAAGCCATCACGAGTGAATGACGGACTGAAGTGCTAGTCTGACTTCAGTCTTCACGATCTTCAAAAATGCAAAGTGCAGTTGGTGCTCAATGGACACGTAATGTGCTCTTAACCTAATTGGTCAACTTTGTTATGCACAAATTGGCAGCACAATACGAAAGTTACTCAAGCAACTGGGTAGATTCTGTAAACCACCGGATCCAGTATCATCCACTCAGTAAACACTATTGATCAGGCAAGATAGTATGAGCCGACCCACCATCGTCAGTAACGTTACGATAGCAACCACTATTTTCGTCAGCCATTGCCATAAGATGATGGATGCTTTCAGAAACGTCAGGCAGTTTACAAAATCACCTGCTTCAGTAATTTTTGTATTGTGTGTCTTATTACCGGATACCTTCATCGACGTTCTGGACTCCGTCATGGTATCTCTTGGTAGATTCTATTTTGAAATTATGTCTGATGTTCCGGCTAACGCTCATTTGATACTCATTTGATTGTAAGTTCAGTGCAACAGCCATGCCGAAATATTGATTAAGATCATTCCAGTAGAAAGTCTGAAGGGCAGGTGACGTAGAGGCAATGGCATCCACATTTTCACAGGTCTCGTCAAATTATTGATGAGTTAGAGGCCATAAAGGTTGAACAAGGCTGTGATGTTATGGTAAATCATTCTTATTCCCATTCAAGCCATAGAGATTCACAAACACTAGCTTTGGCTTGACCTGCCAAGATGTGATCATTGGAAAAACGACGCCATTCAAAGACATGACAATTGTTTATAACTCGATGCAGTTGCTTGCTAGCCTGGGTACCATCCTATTTCTACCGGGGCTCCTTCAACACTCACTTCCCTTTAGGGGTAGCGAGTGTAAGGAGCCCCGGTAGAATACGGATGGTACTCAGGCTAGTTGCTTGCCACTTATGGACTCAACCCGATCAACTGCTGACCTTCACCTAAAATTTCCGGACAAACATGACAATATCTCTAGTCCAAGAAGCCACTGCAGAGAGAAAATGATAATAACACTGCTTTAACCTTCATCGGGCCTTGCTAGCAATGACTGCTGTAGAGGATATTCAAAGGATATTCAAAATAAAGAGTACTATATGGCAACAATCTCACACAGTTTCTGATTCCCATCAACCTCCTTAGTCCCATGTGACAAACTTTACGGATAGCGAGACGTCTACCATGATGATGCACCGCAGGCGACTTCGTTCCGGCCCGGCAGTCTCCTTGACATTTTGTGGCTCATGTGACTCGGTCATGATTTGCTTGGCCTGGCATCACACGAATGTAGTGACGTGGATATGGCAATGCGCATATTACGCTGTTAGATTTACCCAAAATGATTGACCTGAAAGATGTTGTCAAATGCTTCTTTAATGGGCCGGCTAACTGCTCTAGCATGTTGTTTGTTCAGGCCTTATTTTACTACTGGCTATAGTGGAGTGCACTAGTCGCTAGTGGTAACAATAAAAGGACTCTGGATAAGACCTTGGATATCAGGATACAATGATGAGTCAACAAAGTACGATTGAAGGCTACTGTAACGAAAGAATTATGGATATGATTTTGGAAACGCTCAGACGTTTCAGGTGGAATTCATTACATTTCATCAGTGATTGAGAGAATATAAAACAAACTGTCAATTCCACCCTCAACAGGAAAGGATGCCTACGTACGTATGGAGCTTTCTGGCACTTCAGACTTAACGTAACAAAATGTGTAATTCAAACAACTAATTAACGCATTTGCATCAACATCGTCTTACCTTGTCTTTAACCCTTATTTCCTTTGGGCTACTTAAATTGTTTTCCTCTCTTTTCATATTAATTCATAACTTAAGATTTAAAAAGAACTTCTATAACTAACAGTTAGGGATCCTTTTGCATATCAATTCATAGCTAGGATAAATAAACCTGCTCTCCAACGAAATCTTTAAGTGTCACTGACGAAAGGCAGTGGATTCTACCTGAAACGTCTGACCGTTTCCAAAATCATATTTAGTTGCTTGGGTAATTCCTATTTTGCGTATCTTATTACCTGGGTATCTAACCTTGATGGACGCTTAATGTCATTGCAGCCTCAAGTCAACTAAAGAGTTTTGCTGAAACCCCTCAGTTGAGTCCATTATATATATTTTCTATACGCGCAAATAAAGGATGTAGCCTTTCTGAGAGAAAGTATCTTCACGTGTTAGCCTGGAGGATGCCAGCTATCCATCATGTCCATAGCTCCATTATATATATACATCCCCCTGCAAGATGAAATGGTATATCCCGTGACGTCACGAGGCCACGCCTCTTGGGTTACGACATTGCCGTGAGTCTGCAGTTTCCCCGGCCGTTGTAGAGGCAGGGGATCGTGTTTCAGCGGACCACAATAATGCAAACCGCGTTTCTACCTTAAACTTTACGTTACCAGAAACGTTTTGAACTTCCCTAGGTCTGTGAACGTTGAGATAAGAGGTGGGTATTGTAGAATTTGTCAAGTTTTGATAAGTAACGTCACTATTTCTGTGTCTGTTTCGTAAACAGTGCACTGCACAGGTCTGGTGCACACGTTCTTCAACAAGGCAGTTTTGTGTTGCTATGTAGGCTAACATTGTTTATTGACCTGTAGAAGATAGACATGTGTTTGATGTGCTCGTTCTTTC
The DNA here is from genome assembly GCF_000003815.2 of Branchiostoma floridae. NCBI lineage: Eukaryota > Metazoa > Chordata > Leptocardii > Amphioxiformes > Branchiostomatidae > Branchiostoma > Branchiostoma floridae. Next base: position 12,358,322 of record NC_049985.1, on the reverse strand, counting down.
TTTAGTAAAGTACTGTATCGTCACGTTACGTCGTATGTCGTGGACCCAGGCTTTGAAAATTATCCGGTTCGACCGCTAAGGGGTGGGAAATAATTATTATGGGGGAGTGCTCGAGTGTTGTCTGTTGCAAAAAAAGTGCACACATCTATGCCACGTTATGTTTGAAATGGGTCTGGTAAATTTAGGTTAACAGTTGACCTAGGGTTAGACTCATTATTTTGCAGTGATATGAGGTGTTATGCTGTTGAAATATGTTGTATTGGATGTCACAGCTAACGTTATATCTGGTTTATATTGTGGATTGATTGGATGACACGTAGCCCTGAGTGCCAACCTCCATAGGCTCATATCAATCCTTTCGCTTGCTATAACCATGGAAAGTATTGAGCCATCGGTCACAACGGAGGCTGACCTCTATTTAGCCCAACATATAGGACTACCCTGCATTGTATTGTAAGATCAAATTCAAGAGATAACAGAAAATTTTGGGGCATGAATGCCATCTGACGTTGAAACAAAAACTTTTTTTATTGAACCAGTTCTTCATTGACAGGTGCTTTTATTATGCAGCGTCACTGTTTTGTATTGACAGGAATATCCTGTCAATAGTGAAAAAAGTCATTAATGGAAAGCGCAGGAATACCTTTTAATTACTAAACATCCAATCAAACATCGGTGCATTGGCACGGGCTGAAGCGTCTAATTGCAAGCAGAAGTCCAAGAGTTTATGTATTTATTCAATCCACAGCCATGACTTGCTTTCTTTTAAAACTATCATAGGAATATCCTATAAACAGTGCCGAAAACATCAATTGACAGGATTGTCCTGTCAATAGTGCTCTAAAATTCCTGCTGACAGGAACATGTCAGTAGTGCATGTCAAACTGCATATTGACAGGAACGTCTTATTCTATTCATAGTCAAATTATTGATGGATGGATTCTCCTGTCAATTCGATTTATAGGCTAGTCCATACTAATTGATCTTGACATTTCCTTTCTGGGAGGGGTGTGATGGTAGTAAAGGCTTTTGGCAAAGAGAGAGAGGATGGGATATAAATTCCCTTCCAAACAATGCACATGTAACATTACACAGTTATCATTGATGATGATGAAAATGTAATTATAATTGTGGCGTTAACTCCTGGTTTGTTTGGTTGGAAAGTATTTGTAGATGAGCACAAGACGTCTTTGTGGAAGAGCTTTTCCCTCTTCATAGATTTTGACCAGCCGTTTTAGTTATACTTACACTAAGTTATAGGTTGTGTAATATGAACATGAAGCTATTTATTTTTGACATGTAGGTTGCCACCATGTCGGCTGTACCAGTAGAAGAGATTGCCCGGCTCATGCTGTCCTCCACCAACAACCTCACCCTTCACACCGGTAACATCATCAACTGGAACCACCTCAAGCGCAAGACGTCCCAGAATGCCGGCGAGGAAGTCCTCGAGTGCCTCTCCGCCACGCTCAACGTCTGGAGCTCCACGGTCGACCCCTCGTGGATGAACGAGGAATCCAACAACGCGCTCGTCATCACCAACCCCAACCAGATGGAGAGGATCTCTGAAGACGAACGCAGCAAACTGAAAGTTTCCGTGAAGATCTTCCTCCTGAAGTGGGACCCTGACCTGGTAGTGGAGGCAGTGGACCAAGTGTGTAGTGAGTTAGACATAGGAGTTGTGGACTCAGTGTTGTTGGCACTTCCACCACTAGAAGCAGAGATGGGAGAGGAGCTCACTGTGAACCACATTCTACCCATATGGGAACCCATGGAAAGGTGCACTTACAATGCTCACCTTGGACTAGAACAGAAACATTGTGTACTAGATAACACAAGCCTTCATGGCATGTTTGAAATGATTGCCATGTTTGTGCTCAGGTCATTTTTTTCATTTTTGTGAGACAAATGAATCAACTGTTGTCTTTAGTAACTTAAAATCCGCAAGAACAGCTAATACTAGTATTAGTTTTGCGTGAAAGTATATTTGATGATGTAGAGAAATGGTCAAGAACAGTTGTTATTATAGCATTGTATTCATTTTTCGAGAGTGAAATGAGTGCTATGTTTCTGTGCCAAGGTTTCTGAGTACATTTGTATTAATGCTATGTTTATATTTACTCAGGCTGTATGATGTTGAGCGTGTTTCTGCTATCGGGACCTCTGACCTGGATAAGGAAATGCTCGAGCAGACACACGGCATGGCCAGAGTCAAACCTACAATCAACCAGGTAACAAGACATATTATTCTACAGTATTCAAATAATAATCTGGATATTTCAGACGTCACTGTAGCTTAGGTCTCTATTTGTTTGACTAGCTTTCTTCAGAAATGTGTAACCCTTATGCATTGCATTCCTTACTTGTTTTTCTGTAGGTCAATGTTGTTTCGTGCTGTGTGATTCCACCAGACCTGACAGCCTTTGCAAAGGAAAACGACATCCAACTCCTGACACACAGCGACCCCAGGGATGTCCTCCCCACACCAACATTCCAGGTTAGACTGCCACACATTATAACTTAATGAATCATGGGACTATTTTCTGGAAATCTGCAGTAAGACGGATCTGAAAGAATCTTGTGGAGTATCCTCATCCTTTTTCTCACAGCCTGTGGTACAGAAGTTCAAAATAGCAGATAGTGTTGAAAAATGTCATCCTTGGAGTAACACTAGACAATACTAGTATAAAACAAACACTCTAGAAATGTAACGCTAGTTCACCTTTATCCGCGGGGTAACCTATATCCATCGTTTTTAAAAACAGTGTATTTAGGGTTATCAAGTAGACTGACAGTGGTTCCAAACTGCAATATTTTGTTTTCAAATTGCAATATTTTCAATTAGAAACCACCTTCCGTCGACTTGATATCCCAAATACCGTTTTTTTCTCAATACAACGGATATAGCTTACCCCACTGATAAAAGTGAACCTGCATTACATCAATCCATTTGTGGTGTTCCTGGACTGATGTTTCTTTCCATTCTTTACAGGACATCCTGCGGGGCAGTAGTCATGACGACCATGTTGACGAATGGCAGCCGTTCTGGGTGCTGCGGTACACAGTCATGGTCAAGTGTCGGGGCGTCATCAAGGCCAAGGGGTACATTGTGAACGGGAGACGCCACGCCACGGACATGCCTCTTTCTGTCGCGTGATCCACTCAAAGCCTGTCATGTAATTTTTATCAAACAGGGAGATGCGCAGAAGTGGTTTCACCTATATTATAGATCTGAATGAAAAGAAAATATTGTCTCCTGGTAGAAAGCAATTTTTTTACCATGGCGTGTGAAAGGGTGGGCAGAGAATTCTGATGGATTTGTTATATATTGTTAACATATTGGTATGATAGGAAACAGTGATGGATATCAAAATTGTTTTGAATTTATTTTGTGTTCTTCCCTGCTTGTATTTTATCTACTAGCATTATTAATGATATTGGAAATGATACTATGTTAATATAAAACTTCTTAGATAGATAGATACCAAAGATTTTCAACTATAATGTATCATTACATTTTAAGGAGCTATAACACAGCAACCAATTGTTGTAAGCTTACTGGCTTGCATGATGGTGATTGTACTAGTACTTGTTGGATGGTGTACTTCCATTTTAGGGAACGGTAATTGGAAATGACGTAATGGAATTAAAGATTGGAGTCAAGGGGGTAAAGCTGTTTCTGATACATGTGACTTTTATACCTTATGCAGTAAAAAGTTTTGTATTTCTTTTATTCCACTTAATACATTGGCAATTATTTATGTAGTCTGTACCAAAATGTTGATCAAATACAAAGAAATTTTTGGTCTTATGGTTCTCAAAACAGCCAAGAATACACATCTGTGTCAGTTGTTGTATTCAATGATACTGTGTTGTTGCTTTAGGCTACCTTTAAGAAAGCAAGATTTCAGGATATCACAGTTAAGATACAGCTCATCAAATTATACTTTTTTGTTAGGTCAACTAACTTTTGTGAGAGATAATTTACACACATTCGACAGGAGGGAAACATACAAGCATTAAACTTTATGTCTATTGGGCCTATCATAAATGTGCTTGAGTTTGTTTTTTTTTTGCTCCAGGGGAAGGAATAGGTTGAGATATACAGATCACTATTGTTAATAAGTTCCATGTTTTGAATTTGACTCTTTTAATATTGTAGTATTGCTCATTAGACATGAGAATTTTTCCTGTTACATGTATTAACTCTCAACATGCCATCACAGTACAAATGTATCAGTATGCTAAAAGTAAGAGTCTGTAGGGCAACGAATCCAACTTTGCAGTACTAGTGGGGGTAAAAGCTTGATGTAACAGTTATATTGAAATATAGGAAAGTGTGCTTTAACATATCATTTTCTGTGGCTCCACCATGAGCTTCACGATTGGCTTCACCAATGGAAACTTGATTTACTTAGTCCCAGGGAGGTTCAGTCATGGTACTTAATAAAACTTTGCTAGTTGTATCTCCCCTGTACAATAATGTTGTGGTTCACTAGTAAAGATCACCATATCGCAACTGCTATTGGTCAGGTCAGAAGTCACTGTCGTGACCATACTTTGCTCAGCCTCCTATTGGTTACGTTATTGCTACGACCCAAAAGCTCGTCCTATCATTGGTTATCAATTGCGTCATCATCACGGGGAAGCCCCGGCGCCATGTTCAACTAGAAAATTCTGTTTCTAGATCGTTCTTCCGGCTGACTCCAGCTGAACGGACGGTTTCACCCACTGACGCAAGCGACTGAGACTGTGCACCACTCCGAGCTTGACCGCTGTTAATAAGGTATGTGGGCTGAATGATCGTTACCGAATAAAGTTTAGCGGCCTACGTGAAAGTTGACTTGTAACTTGAAGTTGAACCAAAAACTTGGGCGAGAAAAACACCTGTTGGACGGACAGCTCCGCGCTAGCTGGCTCCAGCGACAGGAGTCAGACATGTCGAGACACGGTAACGTCGTACCAAGGCCCCGCGGCCCCGAATGTTTGCGGCACTACTAATTCCCCGACAGACGTAGTTAACCCGGTGACTATGTTGTTACAAGGTGTTCATTTTGTACGTAACGTTTAAGTATAAGGTAGAACTGCTTTTTGTGGCAGCAAACACTCTTGCGCAACACAATGTAACGTTATTATTAAAGTTACATGTAACGTTACCTTTAAGGTGACGTTATGTCACCTGGGTGCGCCTGGCACCAGCAGTACGTCGTCAGCAGAATTAACGTTGACGTTGAATCAGTTGTTCACAAACAAAGAAAAAAGAAAGAAACAAGAAGCAGATTTTAACTATCCTCCTCCATCAAGTAACGTTAGTGTTTAAGACGAGAAAATAAATCTTAAGTTGGAGCAGCACTTACGCATAGGGGCGGCGAGGGGAGGGGCCGGGTTTTTAATTACGTCAAACTGTCAGGCAGGGTGTTTCTGAGGGGCCTCAAATGGCAAGGTACCGGGATTTGCCATTTTTCTCCCAGGCATGTTAACAATCGGAGGAAATATGGTCTGTGTACCTGCATGTTGATATCAAGAACGTTAACTTAATGTATAACGTTAGGAGTTTATGCTGCCGGTTATGAGGTTCAGGTAACGTTACATGTCCAGACCTGTACCGTTACCTTTTTGTAAGTTATACAGTCCACTACTTATGGTCAACCTTTTTTTCTGTGGAAAATTGCAATCTTTGCCTGTTCATAGTGTTATATATGATTGCGATCTTTGCCTGTTCATAGTGTTATATATAAATTTATTATCCTCTTTCTCTAAAGCAGGGATTAGTGGGTGGACATTAGTTTTTACAGGTAATCAATTACAGGTAGATTGCCATCAGACAGTATGGTACAGGTACACTGCATGTGTATGAGTCCTGTAAAAATGAGTCATGTTTCCATTCCTATGTGTAATTTCCACCTGTTAATGCATGGAGCAACTAGAGTTCGGCGACCTCATACCTCCATGAAAATTTAGAGCTTTCGTAAATTTCATGCAATTGACTAGCACATTGACATAATTTATGCATGGTATTGTTCATCATTGACTAACGTACACATGTCACCATTATAAAATTCCCATTATTAATCATAAAGCGTTTTTGCAATTTTTACATAAATTATGCAAATAAGTTCCTCATTACCATATTTGGTATCTGCTTATATTCCACCTATCATAGTTAGCATGTGTTACATTTATTGAAGTCCAGTTATTGAAAACAATGGAATTATACAATTTCCTCATTAATCATGCAAATTAAGTCCTCATTTGCATAAAATGTATATCATTATGAACATATTTGCCTAAGGTACCCGCATGCCTAGTATGATGCCAATCCATCAAACCTTTCTGCAGTTATCCTCTTTAGAATGTCTTGACAAAAACGCCCCTGCAGTTCCGCAATTAAATGTTAGGGGGCTGAAACCTGCCCCACTTTGTCATGATACTGCAAGCTATCTACCAGCCAAATGTCAAGACCATATCACAACCAGGACAAGAGATACATTGAAAAAACTGCCATGATATAATATCCTCATTAATTATGCAAATGTAATCCTATTTTGCATAATTAGTATTCAATCTTGTACAAAATTGTCTAAGGTACCTACATACCAAAAATGATGAAAATCCGTTGTTCCCTTCTTGAGTTATCCTCGTCAGAAGTTTTTGACAAAAATGCCCCTGCTATTCCCAAACTAGACGCTAGGGGGCCCAAACTTACGTAATTTTTTCCTGAGCACAAGAGCTATCTAATGCTTAAAAATCTTGACCATAGCATGTTCAGAACACCGAGATAGCAAAACCGGAAGTTGCGCTGCAGTACCAAGGCCACACACCAGGGGGCCAAAATTGACCTTGACCTTCGTCTTCCCAACCCCTACCTACATACCAAATATCATCGTAGTCCATCAAGAGGTTCTCAAGTTATGATGACCACAAATATGCGGACACACAGACACACACAAACACACACACAAACACACACACACACAGACACACTCAAAACTATACCTCCATTTTTTCATGGAGGTAAAAAGGAGTGTCAGATACCTGTGTGCACATTAAAAAAAACATTAGTCATCAATTCAAATAGAATAAATATGAAATACTATTAATTTTTTCCAGTCCTTTTGACCTTTATGGCCAGGTGTAAACACCAAGTCTTTGTCACTTCCTGTTGATAATAGATAAGTTCTGAGCACCCGGTTGAACAGTCATATTTATAGGTATGACACAGCATCATAAGTAGCATTCATAACCTCTTATTTGCCCATTGAGTCAGTTTGTCGAACTTCAGCCTACGCTTGATGTTTCTGACTTAAAGAGCTATGCTGCCACAGTGAGCATTAGTTCTGTGCCCAGAAATGGTCCATGTGGCCTTGCGTTGAGTAAGTACAACTGTTCTGTCCAATTTATAGGTATGAAAAATTTAGGGATCATTATGAGATAGTGTTAAAACTAATATTGAGAGAAAACCGTGTATCATTACTATGTTCCTATCAATGTGAACTGTCGGTTTATTGTAAAGTGGAAGAATAAGGCAGAACAGAGATGGCTTGTACATACAAAGTTGAAAGTCTCAATGGGCACGGAAGTAGTGTCATAGAATGAAAACGTCAATTCCAAAGTAGAAGATGTAATAGAAGAAAAGTGAAGATGAAGAAGCTTAGTCGTTGTTCGGAATTCCATACTCTGATGTTTAGTCATTTGTTCAACCTTCCTAAACACTTATTTGCATGCTTGTATCAGTTTTGAGGTCCCCATACAATAAAATCAACATGACCTAAGGGCATAATGTGTTTTGACTTTAAGCTTAATATAATAGTTTTAGGCAGGATTCCCCAAGAGTAGTGGTGATGGGTCCTAACATGCCTTGTCTGATTCATTTTATACCTGAGTTTTAATGAAGTATTGCTGCCACAGTGGTATTCAAAGATAAACTACAGGTTTACATAAGCCATGATTAATTGCTTTAGCTTCTGATGACCCTTGTAAGCTAAAAATGATTGGCATTTAATATGGTTGACTGTTTTTTTCATTATTTTCAGACATCTCTTGTGCAAGACATCTTTTACTTAATTTCAACAATTAGAGCCATGCAGTTAACGCCTGTGGCTGGAGCCAGCTGGATGGTGCCTTTAATTCTACTGAGCAATTTGGTACATGTTCTGTTTCCTTAATATTCCAGTATCATTCATGATTATTTTGTAAAAAAAGATATCAATTTGTAATAAAAAGGCAGGAAACTTGAGTCATATCTCCACATCATACTGTATCTACTTCAATCACTTTGTCTTTTGTAACACTTATCAACCGTATTTTCTTGTAATGGACAGCATTTCTCCACATTTTCACCATATCCAGGAAATAGGAGCTGGCCAGGTTACCTGTGGATCAGACGAGTTCCTGCAGGCAGGAAGCTGTCGTCCCTGTCCTCAATGTCCTGATGGGGAGCACCTCAGTCATGTATGTAATATCAGCTGGAACCTCAGAGTCTCAAGAAACGTCACTTAAATATGCCAACTTTCTTCTCTCTCTCTCTCTCTATATATATATACATATATATGTATATAGATACAGAGAGAGAGAGAAAATCGTGAAAATCGTTCACTGAGTAAATCAATGTGATTCATAGGAGTCAACATTATATCTTATGTCAGTAAGGCCACGTTGATTTGATTATATGGATGACATCCGCGCTCGCACCAATTTTCGGCAATTTCCAAAAAAAAAAAAAGTTTTCGACCACACAATAAATTGTGCAAAGCAGCTGTAAAATGAGCACAAATATTCCGTAGATTGAAAAAAGAGTATCAGAAAACAGATAACTAATGCCATAGAATGCCAAAATGAATCTAAAGTCAAAGAATAAGATGTGAAAGGACAGAAAGAAAAAAAAATCTATTGTTGGTTGGGGACGATCATTTCCAGGTCCGGACATGAACCTGGACCTGATTGTCTGTGGAAACTTGAGAACTGGCAACACTCAAAACAATGGTAATTGGTCAATTTTGCTACAAAGGAATCTGTTTGGTGGATTATTGGACTCCCACTGCATTTCAAAATCCCATCTCCATGTAATAAAGGCTAACTCTCTGTACCTTTGACTGTAGAAACTTGGTGCAATTGACTCTAAACTCTACTTGACTTCGCTCTTGTTGTCTTCTTGGCCCCCCGGTTAGACCCCAAATGGCTGCCGACATAGTGTGTCCATTTTGTAAATGGCGAAACCTGTTCCTCTGTTTTTTTTTTTCAGGTCTGTTTTTTTCAGATTGGTCCAAGAAGAAAAAAATGTTTTGCACCCGTATGATGTACTGGTCCCTACACCTAACTGTTGGTATACCATACTATGTGTGTTTAGTCCTATGTTCAACCTTCCTGGCCACTTTGATTTCGTACTGAAGGCAACTTTTTTTTTTGGCCAAACTTTTTTTTTATTCGCTCGTTCGCATCAGTTTTGGAGTTCCCGGAGGATGTCATCCATATAATCAAATCAACATGGCCTAAGTTATCATAATGTTTTATTGGAAATCTGCAACTTGGCAGTAAGGAAGCGCTGACTAGTAATCCATGATGGTACTGCAGCCTTAGAACTGACTGGCCTAAATAAAGACCAGAAACAAGATGGGTACCAGAAGGTGTCAGAATCAGATGGACATGGGTGGAGCTATTGCAAACTTGTAATGATTTCAACTTACTACATCCTAGCAAGGAGCGTTTTGATTTTAGAAATGCAAGCTATTATCTTTTTCTTCAGGAGTGTGGTGCTGGAGCAGAGTGTGTTCCCTGCCCTCCGGACTACTACTCCAATGCTACCACCAGGCCCCGATGCTGGCCGTGCACCGACTGCAATGTGGAGAATAAAGTACAAGAATTGAGCTGTAGACCCAATCACAATGCAGTCTGTGGGAGGTGTTTGGAAGGGTGAGGGACAGTGGATGTTGGTCTTGGCACTTAATAAAACTTTCCATAAGTTTTAGTATATCTTTGTTACAATAGTCTTTTTGCTTTTCTGTATACCAGTGTATTTGTACAGTCAAACTACAACCACTTGCACAAAACGACCATTGCGTCAAGACAGCACTTTTTGACAGTCTGAAATTCCCCCCATAGACACAAGCATTAAGCGACTTGCCGAAGGCGACCACGTGCCTATCACGACTGCAACCACCTCTAGTCTAGGCCGCAGGCGACCAAAAAAATTGCAGAAAATGTAAATAGTGTAACGACATTGATTTTTAATTATTCAAATGATAATAATGTAATGTACGTAATTTTCTAGTTTCATGTATTGGTTTCCAATTTGGAAAATTGCAATTTCTCTCTGAACCTTTAAGCCACATGATAAAGCAACTATAATGGACCATGGACTAATTTAACTCACGATCTTGGTTAAGGAACAACTTCTGATTATGCTTACTATTGTGGTTTTCAGTAGGTATATATATATTGACTTGGCAATCAAATTCTCAATGTCCTCTCTGTACTTTCAGGTACTTCCAATTTGCAGGCCGCTTCTGCCACCATTGCAGCATTGAACCAACTATCCCATACTGTGTAGACTGGTTGGCACAACAAACAACAACTGGACAGCCTGGAACAACAGAGAATCTTTGGAAAACAAGCAGCTCAACAGGCAACAAACAAGACGTTGTTACTGACAGTAAGTAATTTCCTAAGGAATTATTAATATTTGTTTCACTAATGTATAAAATGACAATAGAAATATAATGTTATCTTCATTTGAATATAGCTTTTGGACATATACAGCATGAGTCTGAAACTCACCTGCCTTAAGTAGGCTTGCTACTTGTTGCACTTTCCAGCGCCTTGAGTTGCAGAAATCATCAGTCAGATCCACCTCTCATCGGTCGTTTCGTCCCCTAATCTGAGACAGCCTCTAGGTGGGGGGACAGCAGGGCGAACGTCTTCACTCTGCTTTTCTGCAATTTTTCCCTGACTTCTCCTTGGCCCCACTGCAGATCCTTTCTCTTCACCCACAACCAAAAGCTGCATCGCTCCACTTCTTTGTGGCTGTGGAACTACTTGTGGCTGATTGAGAGTTCTCTACAGAGGCGTGTGATGGGTGTTCCTATGAACCCCCTGCATCCTACTTCTGCTGACTATAAAAATGATAATTTCAAGTGCATTGCACATATCACATACATTTGTATCAGTTATTGTATAGAATTATACATACAACTTACAACAATAATAACAAAGGTCACTTCTTTGCAAGAGTCACGATGCAGTCACCTGATGAGCAGAGACCAAAATATTTATCAATGTGCTCTCATCTGTGATTCTATGTACATGTAAGAAGAAAAAAAGGTAAACTAAACTTTGATTTACAGGTTATGTTAAACACTATATTCACTGGGACCCGGGTACCATTTCCGTCACTGTCATCCTCACCGCCATTGCCCTGATCACAGCAGCAGCATGCATTGCCAGAAAATGGGAATGTAGATGCTATTCAGGGGCACATGACAATACTATCAGGGAAGAGCCTGAAAAGCAAGGTAATTTTTTTAAATGTGCTTTAAGTATACAGACTGAAGTTCCAGTGTATTAACAAATGAACATACATGTACACCAGGTAGCAAATAGTAAATTGATGTACTTCTACTTATAGAAACTAATTCAAGTCAATTCATTTAGTTGTTTGTTTTTGATACCTTTTCTCTTTTTAAGATTTTCATCTCAAGTGTTTTTCAACAAAAATGACAAAAAATAACAAATAACAAACTACAACAAGTGACCATAGGTAACTCTGGTAGGTACTCTGTGATCTAGTTATGGTTTATGTCGGTTGTGATGTTTTCTGTGGTGTATGACTCGGTGTTTATATCGCATACAGAACACATCACATCAGCTTATACCTAAAACTTACTTAAAAGCTAACATATCTATCACTGCCAAATTTAAAACACAGTCCTGTACTCATTAACAGTGGAATCAGCGTCTCAATTGAACGACACCAAATGAAAACAACAACGCACACCATTTTAAAAAGTGGGTCAATCACAGCTGTGGACAGCTGCCCACACGACCCCACATCTGCTTGGAGATAAGTAATTGCCAAACGCCATCGTCTATAGGCCAGCTGTTCTACAATACCAGGGAAATAGGGCTGACATCTCAAATTATTACATCGATAATGAAAACAGCTACTGCGAAAAAAAATGATCAAACACGTTCTAACCATAAAATGCATATGACTATCAACCGCGCAAAATGTTACCAGTATGCTATGTCAAACCAACCTCAATATTGGAAATGAGATGGCATAACGAGATGGCATATTCCGACGAGGACAACATCTGCTTGACGGTATCAAATTACCACAAGGCTTAAGGCGCAATCATAAGGAAGACCTGAACCACTATACCGGACGGCGTAGGGGTGAAAACTGAAATTATTACATCCATAATAAAAACAGCTACAGCAAAAAAAAAATAACGTGCATCATTCCCCAACGGAGTACAGACGACATGCCAAATCACATGCGATTGCGGCATACGGAACATAGAGATATAGGTTCGAACACTCAACGCACAAAGTGATTACAATACTCTGTTACTGGAGGTTACCCTCCAGTGTCACAGAGTAATAATTGTAATTCTTTTCTTTGTCTTTTCTGTTTTGTCATTGGTTCATCTGAGACTCATTCATTTTGGAGGACACTGAAATGTCAAATATTACCTTGAGAAATTGTCATTGTTTTCACAGATTTAGGAATGATAGAACAGGGCATTACAGGCAGTCAGAATGGAGGTCAGATCCATGACAATGACAACTTGGGTGATCAGTCCTCAGCTAACTTGGACAGCGGGTAAAGTATAATCTTTTCATAATAAGTCTTGTGAATTTAAGAAGCAATGCAGATGGACAAATCAAATTCAAGTCCGATTCTTTTTCAAGTGGACTAAAGTTATAACTTGTATGGCTCTGTTCCAGACTCAAGGTAATTACATGTAGGAGTAAGACTTGTATGATAACGCCCTCTTGAACACATTAAACATTTCAATGTTTATTTGCATTCCTCTGTTTTCATTATCAAAAACTCACCAGATTATTGATTAAAACTAAGTCAGTTTTCATTTACCTGTGCGAGATTACTTTACCTTTCTCATGAATCAGAATAATTTCTCTGGTCTGTTAAAGCAGCCATGCAGAGTTTACTGGCACTACTGATGGATCGGAAGTGTCTCCTGGTGATGAAGGAGGAGGAGGCAGCAGTCAGAAGTCACAGAATGGACAGGCTGCAAAGGGAAAGTTCTACCTAGACCTGAAGAAAAAAGCCCTGGAGGCAACAGCTGGTATTGAAACATTAACTCTGAATTTCTTTTATAGAGGCTAGTGTACATTTTTTTCTCAATCAGGTTCGTAGGGCCTGATGTTATTATCATGAAGATGAAGAGTGACCCGTAGCGATAACTGTAGCAGCATCTCTTCTCCTTAAGTCAGAAACATCAAGCTTAAGGCAAGCTTGACTTCACTGATGCAATCACTAAAATGTGAGCGAAAATGTGTCCAGTTCACTTCACTTCAAACACTGAAAAAAAAATGTTAATGAGCCAGAATGCCATTGTGTGTGATGCATTTGTGTCCATTACTACACTTATCGTTTGAAAAACAGCTAACGTTATATAATAGCTTGAATAATCAACATTTGGTTATTCAAAGTGGTCACAGGCATTAAGGACTGTCTTTACTCAGAGTGATGTACCGACCCAATGAAACTATTCACGGTTACTCTATTTTGTTTTTAGAACCATAATGGGACAAAAGAATTCATACCTGTATATTTCCTCTTTTAGACATGAAACTGGAGGACTTGAACCAGGACCAGAGGGATTGCCTTGCCAAGCAGCTGAACCCCGAACCAAGTGCACTGGGAGTTCACAAGAACTGGCGTCACTTTGCTTGCTACTTTAACATTGACAACATGCACATTAACAACTGGCAAGGGATGAAAAATGTTCTTGACTACCTGGAGAATTCCACTCATGTCACAGTTCCTGACATCATAGAGGCAATTGACTTTATAGGAAGGGTGAAAGTAGTGGAAAGTTTTTGCCAAAGCCTTTTTAAAAATGAGGAGCACCATATTGATTCTGTCAATGTGTAACTTCAAATGCATTTTAGATCTAACTATGAATTGTGAATGTGAACCACATTTATGCTCCTGAGCGCATCATACTATCAGTCGTATAAATTTTACATAAGTGTCTATTTTTGCATAACTGGTAACACAGACACCGCTACAAAGCTGTTAGATATGTCTGCACATTTAGCCTCCAAATTGTTACATGACTGGCAAACATGCATACCTGCTTTAATGTGAGCTATGTTCTGGGTTTGAATCCCTAGTAGCTCCCAATGTTATGCCTAGGGAAAAGGAACTTTACAAGAAAGTCCTCACGCAGCTCAGGTTTTAATGCCTGTACCTATTTGGCTAGATATGTCCTCTTGGTTGGGATACAAAGCTGGAGGGCCTGTATTTGAGCAGAGCCACTCAATGATCATGAGTAGGGATTTCCCACCAAATGTGAGTGCATCAAACCAATCACCATGCATTTTGCATTACAGTATGGCATAACTGGTGAGTTTTACCAGTTATACAATGCAAAAAAGAGCCCTATGTTATATGACTTGATGGTATCATAAGCTGGGCACTTGTTTAATACTGTCTAGATTGGTAGGTTATTGAAGTAATCATTGAAGAATAATCAAAGATCAAACATTGGTGTACAAAATCTTATGATGTATTTTTTTAGTTCTATTAGACTTATCAATAATACCATTTTAATATGCAAAAAATGAAGGTAAGACATATTTCTGGGGTACTGAAATTTCCATTTAGTGTTATTGCTTGGAGGTCATGGTGGATGTCCTCATTGGCCATTGTGTAATGTGCTGTTGTGGCTGATGGAAGTGTTCTGTATATTATTTATGTATATTATATAAGTTTATGTTTGTTGCAGTACTTTAAGTTACTTTTTTGTTCAAAGCTCTATGACATTATCTGCCACTTTTGTTGCCAAGACATACATGTTCACATAGGTTTATATATTATGTGGTTATTCCATTTCATTTTTGTTGCTGTAAAAAAACTTTTGGTAATGTATATTTTCCCATGGTATATTTTTACTGTTATTTTTTTAACATACTAGAACATTTTTTGTTACTGGTGGATTTTTCAGCAATGGGAGACACTGTATTAGTTGTGCATAAGTGTAATATTATAAATGGGACACCAAGTACCCAATATTGTTTAACTTGTTGTAGATTAACCTCAGATGAAACCATGCATATTATCAGGGCAATACAAAGGAAGCTAATTCATTAAGGGTTAAGTTCTAGTTTCTGTTTTGTTCCTATTATCTTGTCATTACTCTAGGTGTATTAGAAAAACAAGTCATAAACCTAACATGTATTCTTCAGGTAAATGAAAATAAACTAAAAATCCTGTTCACTCTACAATATTGTAAAACAAGGCTGGTCTGTTTAAAAGATACAATGTTGTCACAATACAGAATCTGTACAAGAAATAATCACTTTATATAAAGTGCTTGTTTTTCGTCGGCCATGCGACTGCGTACTTTGTAATTTCTGAGGCCACATTGAATTCATTTTGTATGCATGACATACTCCGGGCAGAATTGATGAAAATGGAAGCAATACAAGATGAGAAAAAGTTAGTGAGGTCTAAGGTTGTAGAAAGGATTGATCACATAGAACACGGTTTTATAAACCCTTTCTTCTGGAAGATGTTAGGAAGAAGTTTATGAAGTGTGTCAGGAAAGACGGCTTCTCGAGTTCATAGTCGCGAAGACTCGCGATCGATCAGCCTTTGCAAATTGTGATCCGGTCCAGAGGATCCCTACATTCCTGGCCTTGGCGAAATACCAGTGCGAAGAGCAGCAGGATCAGCCGGTCCTCCAACACTCCATGTGCATCAACTCACATTTCGCCGCCTTCACCTTCTTTCATGTTCGTGCAGAAGAAAAGAGACGAAATCCTTCTGGAAAAGAACCTGTCACTGGTAGGGTTTGACAGCTAACCGGGGTACCGCGGCCTGTGGCACGTGGCGGAGACTGCTTCTTCGCCGCCGCCAGACCACTTGGTAGAGGAGACCCCCGTATCGTCACCACCGCCCAGCAGTTACGACCTGGTCCGGTACACTCGAGCTCACTCATAAGAAATATTCCATTGCCGTTCCGGGCGGTTTCTGGGCGTTCCAACAGGAGCGCGGCAGGGCCATGGAACGACTAGTCATAATATAAGGGGAAAAGTGCTCAGCAGTCATATGTAATACTTTGACAGGAAAAAGAGAGAGGAGGAGTGTGACTCGGTCTAGTAGGGCAGCAATAGGAGTAGGGGACTACTGTTCAATAGGGCATTTCAGCTGCAACATGGAGGCTGGGTAAAGATACCGCTATGTTGAAGAGCACTAACTACAGTAGTCCGGACCGACCTCAATGTGGGGTCAGGAGGAGCCTCCGGAGAGAAGTGAGCGGTGCCGATCCAACGAGTATCAGACAAGGCACGCAAGATGAGTGGTGCTCCGAGGGGAGGGGAGTAGCTACAATACTTCAGAGTACATGTAGCTCTTCTCTGGAGTGGCATCGATGATGATCACAAAGAGAACATGCCGTGTTCAACTGACATGGCGCCGCTAGTACAGGCATTCGGGATTAAAACCAATATAGAGACGCAAACATATGTATGGTGCATATCTTTATTGTTTCAGTTGTCATGATGTCCTTCCTAATGTCTCATAGCATCCATTTTTTTACTTCAAGTCGATGTGACTTCCTAAGTGGATGCAACTTTCATGTGCGAGTCTATGCGACACACACGTTTTCTCACCATGAGTGTACTTTGTAAATCTGTGATTATAACGTTAGCCCTGATTTGTCGTCATTATTATCGCATCAATAAATTCTTGGAAACAAAAGGTACTCCTCTTCTGATCTTTTCGTAACCATCTTACGAATACTCAATCAACAATCCGAATTAAAGTTACACGATTTGAGTAACTACAGCTCTTGCCGGCTTCATCCAAGCAAATCAAATTGAAGAGAATTTCTTTCTACATAAATAAAAATTTTCATCCGTTTGCCATTTGACATTTTTGCATTTTGCAGCACTGACTTCTAGTAATTTTAAGGGGTTCACTTTCACCATGACTGAATGGTACGTGCATCTAAACACTGATTCTCCACAATAATAATACATACAAACTTGTGTAGCTTCCTAGCTTGACAGGTGATTCATTTCATTTTGGCCTCTGTGTGGTCTCCTTCTGCCATCAGTGGTTGACCGGGAGGAAGACGGGACTAAAGCAGCGTCAACAGTCATGCTCACAACCTACTCGTCTGGTGTGAGACCACATGGCCGCCGGAACTCGTTCCCATGCTCGCGTATCCACTTGTTAGCGACTGGGAGAGGAGAAACAATAACGGTCTTTATATCCGTGCAGCTGTAGCTTGGTATCCAGCAGTAGTATAGCTCCCGAGTATCTTCTGTCCTCTCCGCAAAGACGGCTGGATACCAAGCTATTACTATATCACAAATAGATTCTATGCTGAATCAAATTAGTTGGTTGTTGACACATTAAAAGCAAATATTTTTTTCTTCGCTAGAAGTAGAACAGAATAACTAAAGAATGATTTATGGTAAGGCCGAGCAGTCGACTCCTATCGACAATATCATCCCACAGTGTGATTATTTGTGGCAAAATTAAATTCTGGTACAAAAGAAAGGACTTACTCCATTTGGACCCTATAAGAACAGGACAGCCGGCGTGTAGAGAGTTGGGCACCACGGCTCCTGACCTCTCCATACTCCAGAACACAGCGGCACTGTTCTGTGTGCAACACGGGAAACGTGCTCAGTGAGATGCGATTGGAGACTTGGTTCTGCATGTTCACTCCAAACAATCTGGAAAACGTAACCTTCTCCCTGTTGTGTAACCCCGTAATGAATAGAGGACTGCTACTTCAGGGCTAAAAGTTTTAGCTCTTAAAGAATGCAATGCAAAACAAAAACGTGTAATGCAGTGGAAATAATTTTTTCCAAACTTTGACCTTTCTCTTCCCTCTTAAACTCAAACCCCACAAAGGCAAAAAACGTCATCGTGGGTCATACAAACAAAAACAAACAAATAAACAAACTAAAAAGCTTGACAGTCTTCCACCAACCCTGACAATAGGAACGGCGACGTCCACAATGGGGAAAACTGTGGCTCCACCGGCATCCACGTCACTCAACTGGAAATACACAAACATCAGAACTCAGATTAATGTTAACATTAATACCTCGGATTTACTTTTGTTTTCTCATCACGTGTTACATAAAGAGTCAAGACTTTGTTACTGTCATAAAGTCATATATACATCTAGATTACATCAATGTGACGTATGAGAGACTACTTTCGTCGACAAAAGGAATATTGACATTTGTACTTCAAAGCAAAATCCAGTCACTAGTACATATAGAATCTCCCATAGCCTACTGTGATAAGATTACTAGTAAGTATATCTATTACTGTACAGAAATGCCGATCAAAACTTACGTATAACAGGAAGGTGACAACCCTGTTGCCGTTCTGTATATGACGTGTCACGTGATCTCCCTATCAGGATGACATATATCGATCAAATAACTCATCTAAATTTATATATGCACATGTAAAAACACTCATTTACTTCATCATATCAAGATACAAAGTGTACAAGTATTAAAGTAAAAGCAATCATTCCCGGAGAGAGCGGAGGTTAAAAGAAAAATAATGCATGTAGATATGAAAATGTGAACTTATACATTGTTTGTTCTTTTAACGAATACTATTGCCGTAAATTCGACATAAAAAAGGTAAAGACTAAAGTTTATTATGCAACATACCTCAAAGTAATCAGTGTGGGGGATGTATTGGCCTCCAAGTCCATAATTCACAACCTATGGAAACAAGAAACTAATGCATAACATATTTTTTAAAGTATCACAATTAGTGTGAATAATATTGTGTCATATATGCACACATATGCACACAGAGCTATCCAAATAAAGTTTAATCTAATGTCGACTATCTTCCGCTGTATTATCAAAGTGTCCTGTTCCATGCAAACGAAAGAATCGCGACCACAGCTAGCCGCAAACTGAAGCCTCTTCTTGGGAAGTACTTTGTTGTAACAGCAATCTGTTACCTGGAAAGCTTCTGCTGTCCCCTCCGCGGTACTGAGGCCCGTAGCGTAGTCCACCCTGCGGCTCAACTTCGCAACTACAGGATCGTCGTAGTCGAAATGCCAGGCACTAAAAAAGGTAAACGTAAAACAATGATCCACTTTCATACTTAGTCAAAGAGTTTATCATTTAATTCAAGTTCCTACAACCACATAAAAAAAGACCTCGGAAATAAACAAACGGCTATCTGCACGAAATTTTTGTAAGTATTGATATAAAAGATCGAGAGGTAGTCTCTTCAGTGGCGTATGATGGAGTGCAAGGTTGTTTTTTTTTTAATGACATTGACAGCCCCCTTCCTCAGTACTGATCTGAAAAATACAGGTGTTTTTTTTTTTTCAAGACAAATTTGCAAGAACAACAGGGCTTTAACTGTCTTACGTTTCGCTGACTCTGTTTAGGATGATGGCATCTCCTCCGTCGTCCCCAACCACCACTGATCTGTGGAACTGACGAATAGCGTTATAATGTTGTCACAGTAAGTATCGTACGATTAAGCCATTGCTCATGAAAACGGCGTCATGTTGATATGCTAACTCCCACTGCTGGCTCGAGAAATTGTCATTTTGGATCTGACCTAGCTATTGGCTACCCCCAACGGATGATTTACCACACGCAATGACGATTTGGGGTTTCAAATGTTACTGTGAAAACTGAATTTCCAATGTGACAGATATTGGTTCTAGTACTGGATAGAACCCACGGAGCTAAAATACGGATGGCTACCAGTACCTTAGGAATGGCCATTTCCCGCATCCGGGCAGCCTCGCTTTCGGAGACGATGTCGTGGAACAGATGGATGACGGGATTGGTCTCGTGCAGAACCTCCATCTTGATGGGGCCGAGGTAGAAGTACGGGCTGGGGCGGAAGTACCTACAGCTGACTGACGAGCGGAGAGCCCGGTTCTGAAAGATCATTGGATAAAGAACTTTAACGTTACGTATTAACGTGACGTCATACGCCGTCATATTAGTGCCCTATGTTTTCTTGTCAAAGTATACGTATAACCCATATATAATGAAGGATAGTACCGAACCGAATGAGTGAGTGAGTGAGTGAGTGAGTGAGTGAGTGAGTGAGTGAGACATATGACGATCAAGACTACTTTTAGATTTGTTAGTTTTAGATTTGTTTCATGTTAGCTACAATCTTACTGACAAAACTCTTTAGTGATTACAATGGATGAAGTCTATGAAGATATACTAAAAGACCACGCGTACTTGTAGCACCCCAACACGGCACAGCTCCTCATACTTGTCCCTCCCCTCCCAGTCGTCCGGTCTCTGTAACTGCCACACATAGCTGCCTTGTAGGTTGGCATAGTACTCCTCGTCAAGTATCCGTGACTTGGTGTAGGGGTTGGTGGGATCTAGATATAAAATAGTATGGCTTAGGTTTGGAAACCTAAGATAAAACATGTCGTATGGTACACATGTATATTCAACAATTAAATCAACTCTGATTATTCAAATGTCTTATTTCTTTCAACATCACCAAAATATCCACGACCACGACTGAATGCCTGACTGAATGTCTGACTGAATGTATTTTATCTCAACTTACCGATTCTATAGGATTCTGAGTACAGTTGAAGGGCCCCGCGATGGTTTCTAAGCTGGAACAAAGTTAACATGTAAGTACTTGCAATAACATTTAAACATCCAACGGTACGCGGATCTTAGAAAATAGAAAGATACATAACCAATTTAGAGGTTTCTTTCTCAAAACTGACTAAAATCTTTAATCATCTTCTGAATTCTATATAACCAACGTATAAACCCTTTCACTGAGATCAGAACGCATTTGTGGCGACAGAAATTTTAGGTAGTATGTCAAAGGTAAAGGCTCCGAAAAAGAAACAAAACTCGTCTGGACATTTTTATGCAAATCGAGACATTGGTCGAGACAAGGACTATTCTTTGGGTTTAACTTTGACATATTACCTAGAATTCCTGTCGCCGCACATGCGTTTTAATCTCTGTGAAAGGGCTTATTGTGTATGAGAAAATGTCAAACGAAAAGGAAAATACCTTTGAATACGTGTCTGCGAGTCTCTCCAGAACATCTCTCCTGTCGGGACACATGTCGCACTGGTTCGCGTTCATGATCGCCAGGGTCTCGTTCAACCAGAGAGCCGCATGATAAAGGTCGTTATGCGACTGTGCAACGATCCCAAAATAGAAGACGTCCAGAATGCTGAGCTTGAGCGGTAACGTCCTGTTCTTCAGCTCCGCGACGTTGACGTCGTGACACGCGTCCGTGTCGTTCGGACGGCACTTCATGACGATTTCTCCGTCGATGATTCTGCGCATGTCCAAGTTGTAGACGTCCTGAAGTCTCATCAGCGCAAGCGCACATCCCTCCAAATCCGCGAGACTGGGGAGCTGCAACTCGTCATACAACTCACCAAACACTGGGCGGAGGAAAGAAAAAAACATGTGTACGTGTCAGATTTCAGTACTGGAATCCGACAAGATTTTGTACTGAACGAAAAACAAGATCTGACGAAAATGACATGTTTGCTGACAAGTACATGTGCGGGACAAAGAACATCTTTTGTTTCAACTTATTGAATATCTTGCATATTCTATTTACTGTTGTCTCTTCTGTCAGTTAACCAAACTTGCTTTTCGTTCAAGTAAATCAGTAGTAATGTATTAGTTGCGTCACGTCATGTACATTACTGTTGCATCACAGGGAAACCTTATTGAAGTTATGACTCATAAAATACGTGAAAATGCTTTAAGTCATCGATCGTGTATGTGTATTAAACATAGATTCCCAGGTCAACGCTTTTCAAAGACCCCCACCCCTGTTTGGGGTTTACGTGGAAAGATGCATCACCTTCTTGAGGCTGAGGTAGAGTTTTGATGGCGTTGGCCCACTCCTGGTTCAGACGCTTGATGAGCAGGTAGGCTCCGATCGGGTTATATACGAGACTATTGGGGTCCACCTGGGTCGGATCGGACAGCCATGCAGTGCCCTCTGCCAATCTTGAAGAAAGATGCAGACATGAGAAATTGTATTGCCCCCGAATTCAATCAAAATGTTCACTTCTATCGCTTCTTTAAAAAACTGTTCTCTGTTAAGTCGATTTTCAACATGCAATGGTAATCAACGTTGGCCTAGATTTACTCACTAGCAACAAGAGCTATCCTCTTAGTGCGTAAAACAAGACCATTTGGAAATTGACGAGAAATATGTGTCAGCAACGTGTGATGTTGCCAAATATGTAAACCGAAGAACAAACCTATCAATACTGCTTTATAAACACAAACACAAATAAACACAAACACTGCAGCCATTCCTCTAACTCTGTACTCTGACACAACCGTTTAAAATTCCCACTCACCAGCTGATGATTTGGAACATGAGAGAACGATAAACATGCAAAACTTCCGCATGCTAACGTGTTGTCTACATTATTTGCACATTCCTTATAAATAACAGAGGCCTTTGCAACTGTACATTGCATGTAGATAACAGAGGCCGTTACAAACAAGCCAACAGCTTCACTGTATCACATTGCATGTAAGAAGTAGCTTTATCAACTAGTATATGATTAAGACTGTAAGAGGAGCAGCATCATGCTCATCATACCTTTGCAGTTCTGGCGGCACCAGCCCTCCCAACCTCACATAGTTTCTCACGGCTCGCGCCATCTCGCTCTCCACCCACACCAGACCCTCCATGTGCACGGTAGCGGAGAAGAAATCCCCGCCCGCAAACGCCACCATGCAGGCGGTGAGAACTAGCGAGGAGACGGAGAAACGAACGGACATGTCGACTGGCACACGCAATATTACTTGGAACGAACCAAGAACAATCACGGAGGGGTGTTCAGCTATGCTAAGGTAGCACAGAGTCGGCACAAGGCATGGAAGGACTTAGCTTGGCTCGCAAACGTAGACAAAAGATACAGGACGACAATGAAAACGAGAGCTGTAGCAGCTGACCTGAAAGAAGAGAAAGAAAAACTTTTAATGTCATGACCATTCCCAAGATCCTATATGGTCCGCCCCTCACCACCCAATAAAAATACATGTGACAATCAACACATTCACCTGTTAAACATATTTTGGGTGATTCAATTTATAACGTTACGTCGGCGGACACTGTTTGATTTGAAAAGATCAAAATAAAAAGAAGAAGATATCAGAATTTTCATACAGGGGCGAGATAAAAAGTGTTTTATGTGGCTATTGTCCAAACTTCAGACGTAACTGTTTGTATAAGTTGCCTTAAAACTCGGTCAATCCTTTACGAGCCTTTTATAATATTGAATTGACCTGCGCTTTTGTTTACATATAGAAGCCAACGGCTATCAGTATCAAACATAGTAAACCAGTGCGAACTGTAAACTGATGAGAAGCGGCAAGGAGGTTTTTTTAAGCGGTTTGCACACGACTTTGTGACATAATGGACGGTCCCTTGTTACCGAGCCTTTGACCGGTTCCATTCAAGATGCTGTCTTCCTCTTGTTAAAAGTAATCAGTTCCATGTGGGGCAGTGGGGCCACTCAAGGGCAGATTACAAACGACAAGTCTGAAGTGCCGAGTATTCATGATTCATATCTTGACTAGAGAGTTGTTCCTTCATATTTCAGTAAATCCACAACGTTTCTGTGAGTAAATACGAGAAGTCTGTGGCTAGTATCCTAGTAGGCAGTGCCGTGTTATCCCCGACAGAGCTTTCATCTTGGACTGATTCCAATTCCGACCCAAGATCCAAGAATTTTAGATTCCTTGTTGTTGGCTTCAGTTCCTTGGAATACAGGAAGTGATTACAGAACAATGGGCAAGACCACAAGTAAGACTTAGCTTATCTTTACACCCACTAAACAACCATCAAACCACCTCTCCCCACCCACAATTTTCCCTAGCGTTTGGAAATATAGGGGCAAGTAGTAGACATGTACGCCCAGAGTAAATCTGAAAAGTAACATATATATGCGATGCAGTGTTCAAGACGGTTTTTACTTACCTACTATAGCGGTACACTGGGGCAACATCGTTCCATGCCTGGTTCACTCCGCACGGACAAACATCTCAAACGCCGAGTACAGCAAGCTCTGGAAACACTGTTGCTGAGTGTACCGTGGAGTTGGACACGTATTCCAAATTAAGACGGGGCAAACCACAATCTATCACCGCTGGAGGAAGGGTCGCAGCGATGTGTAAACTAACAACACGTGTGTGACAGAGATTGCGGGCAATCCGGGACGACCCACTTAATTTCATAGGGATGGAGACTTATCTTTAAGCAGATGTTTGAGTTGGCCCTTGTAAGGTTTGCTGACAGACCAGCGCTGACAGTCCTCTTACGGCACTTTTGCTTCTCTCTCCCGGAATAGAGAGCTATCAGAAAAGCTAAGCCTGGGTATCAATATCTCCGTGGTATCAACCCGCGAGCTCTTTTTTTTTTGCTTGCTAGCCGCGGTTACTATGGGGGATGGTACCCAGGCTAAGAAATGCTAAGAAATGCTGGTGGTCGGTAATCTCCAAGCAGATTCCTCCGGTGGCATAAAACAGTAAGCTGGGGAAGG
>NC_049985.1:12324763-12332706 GCF_000003815.2 Branchiostoma floridae | reverse complement strand
TATGTTACTGTTTTATACCACCGGAGGAATCTGCTTGGAGATAAGGTGGAGATAAGGTGGTCGGTACGGTTGGCTAGAGCGGATACTGTAAATGTATTTAAAGTACGCGGGGATTTAATTTCGCGGCAGAGGTAAAAAGAACTTTTCGCGGTGGTTTTAAGTTTGCGGTAGCACCATGCACTGTAGTCTCTTACTGCCATGGAAAAATGTTCGCGGTGGTTTTCATACATTTACAGTATTTTGAAATTATTCGGCTGTTAGCGGGAGGTCTGGTGGTTGGGAGCCGAATTAGCCTGACTAAAATCGCGCTCCTAGCGGCCTGCCCTACAATTGCACACAAGCCAGCGATAAACACAGGCTAGGAGCCGAATCAGCGGTCAAATTTGACTTTTGACCACGCCATATACCACAGTTGGCTCACTAAAAGACTCCGTTTTTTTCTAGAAGCCTGTGTGCTTATAATGATAGTGGTTAATGAGCCGTGTCTGTAAGGTGTAAAGTTTTGGAAAAATTAAGCCTCCCTTTTTTTCTTGGAGCCTGTTTGCTTATTATACTGTCAATTTACCATGGTGGTTAATGAACCATGTCTGTAAGATGTAAATGTAAGGTTGGGAAAAGTTCGTTTCTGCTCCTGATGAAAATCAGTACCTAGCATCTGCTAGGACCGTTCCTCGGATAGGACGTAAAATGGAAGTCCCGTGTTTGAGGAGAGCCCGTTAGAGATCCCACCACACTTATGACTTATTGAAAAGAGTAGGCATTCTTCTCGGTTTGAGTGGTTCATAACCATACGAGGGGTGATCAACAAGTTCTCGGCCTCACCCAGAAATAATAAGCACAACTCAAATTTTGAGGCACAACTTCATAGTATGGAGCCTTTTATCAATATCCGCCAAATTTAAAATCATTGCAGTCATTGCTTTACAGGCATTCGTTTTTTGCAGCACCCCTCGTACAGTTTAATTGGCCGCACCCGGGGCAATTGTATTGACGTCACCGTAACGCCGAATGGTCCATGTAATTCAGCCCAACCGGGTGATATTCAGTCCCTATTAAGGCCAGTGCTGTGCCAGTGCAACTACTAGATGATAACCTGTCAGCCCAGCTGCTAGTTTTAAGTGCGGGGTCGGAGGGCAAGGTGCAAACGTGGGTTTGCACCTGTTTTGCCCCCCTCACTCTGTGATAAATACAAATAAACAAATAAACCCAACAAAGAACACAGAAGAAAACTAGAAGTGATTTTCCCACTGTAGTACCGTTGAAAGCCGCCAGGAGCACATGACCTACCAACATATCTTTCTCGAGTCATGCTGTCACACACACACACACACACACGCACACACACACACACACACGCAAACACACAGGCACGCGCGCGCGCGCGCACACACACACACACACACACACACACACACACACACGCAAACACACACAAACAGGCGAAAACATAAGTGGGGCGAAAGGTAACAACAAGATTATAATAGCCTGGCATTTCAAGGTGAGTGAATACAGAGAAGAGTGGTAAAACCGCACCGACAGCGCAAGAGAACGCCTCCGGCTCTAATCTGGATTGTTCTGATGACGTCAATCGACGTGGGAACCTCCCTAGCTACCCGGACTGACGTACAAGCTATTATTTCGTGTTGCAAAGCTCATTCATCACCTAATTTGGTAATAATCCGATCAATGTGGGGACGAAATAAGCGTATAAGAAGTTTACGCCCCCGCGGAACCCCAGAGAGACTTTGCAATGCAGGAGGGAAGGGAAGACAGCTCGTGAGGGTAGGGGACCTGTAAGGTACATACCGGGGCCTGTCTCTGTCATGCCCTGCACGGCGCCATATCTACACTGAACAGCACTGGTACGACTGTAACAACAAAATTCAACTTCTTCCTCAACATTGGGACAGGCGTGTCGAGGCTGGGACAACAAAACACACCGAAACCTTCAGGACTCTATGTCTGTAATGATTGGATTTAACAGCACCATGCATATGGCATACGGAAGGTACATTAAAGGCTAATAGTGCGACTAAACAGAAGGCATTATCACTATGGACTTACGCGGACTCTCTGCAACAAATGATACGTTTCAATGCCACTTCAAGCTGAAGGCATCAAAAGAACAGAACATTGCAGTTCATCCCTCCATGAACAATGCACAGCCTACAGACGAAACTACGAGAGCAGATATAGGCCAGGTAAGTTGTGTTCATAATAGATTATACGAAACGCTTTGCTTTACACGCTTACAGGTTAAAAAGTATATCAAAGTACTCGATAAACTTATTGATTCTTCACGCCATTTGTTCGTGTGTGTGTGTTTTTTTTCGTTTATTCATGAGAAAAATGGGGCTCGTGTGTCGTGTGCTATGTCCTATTGTCACAGTAAGGTGCTCATTGACTGTCAAAGGTAATGCTGTAACGTTACATGTAGCGTGCAACAGGCACACTGACCACAACATGTCAAAAATAAGATTTGTTCCTCAACTGCTGCTTGTGAACCGTTACATAAGATACCATTTACCCACGACTGAAGCATATTGGTTTCAGGCAATTTCATGTGACCTGAGCTGAACAGAGGGCTCGTTTTAACTGTTCTCACACCTACGCACGGCCTACATATAGTACCTCACCTATACATATAGTAACAGAGCCCATTATAACACAGTGGGGTGTGAGAATACGGGGGTGGATGTCTTAACCCGTTTTAACACAGTTAACTCAGCAATTTTCACCTACCGGAAATGTTTACCTGTATATCTGGCTTTCAAACTGACCGTTCCTCTAATCTCTTTAGATGACATAATCTTGGGTTTAGTACCAACAAATAGACCCCATCTAGCATTCAAATGATACCCTGTTGAATAGCTTGTTGCGATGCAAACAAATGACCCAGCAACGTTTCTTGAAAGATTGAATTTAGCAGTGTCTTTCCAATGTGGTTCAGGAAGCCCTTGTCTTGTAAGTACGATATAAAGTATTACTAAGAGTGCACTAAGACACTACATGGTATTCTAAAGCAAAATGGTAGATTCCAAGGCTTTCAATGACATATAAAGAAAGTACCACTGTGAACTGTGTATTAAAGTACTTTGTCTTTCATGGTACTAGTATCATAATACACCCACAGACGGCACAGTTTCTAACAACAAAGTTTTGTTGCATATACATTATAGAGATTGCTACATCATAGCAAGGACGTTATATAACGTCTTTGATCATAGATTTGTCTTTGTTTTGAGTAACTAGCTATACACACACGGATGGTTCCGTGAGACCTCTAATGGCGATTCAGAGGTCGGTGTGTCACCCTTTTTTTAATACATCAGCAAATCAATTGAGGGCATTCGGGGGCAGTCGATGCTCTTTTTTGTTTTCAAAAATTTAGCTGTGACAGAGATATTGTACTAGCGGCCCTGTCACAGTGTTGAGTGCATGATATTTCAAGGTTTACAATTGAAAATTAATTGAGAGTACTCAGGGACAGTTGAGGCTCCTTTTTCCAAAACATAGTGGTGACAGGGATATTGAACTAGCATAGCCCTGTCATAATGCCGGACGCATGGTATCAATCAATTGAGGGCATTCGGGGACAGTTGAAGCTTTTTTCCCTAAAAATGTAGCGGTGACAGGGATATCGTAATAGTCTCCCTGGCACAATGTTGGACGCATGATATACATGTATGTAGGTTTGCAACAGAAAATCGATTGAGGGCATTCGGGGACAGACGAGGCTACTTTTTTAAAGAAAATGCAGTGGTGACTGGGATATTGAACTGAGCGGCCCTGTCACAATGTTGGGTGCATGATATTTCAGTGTTTGCAAATCAAATCAAATGGGGGCGTTCGGAGGCTCCTTCTTTTTTCAAAACACAGTAGTGGCAGGGATATCGAGATTGAACTAACTGCCCTGTCACAAGGTTTACAACAGCAAGTACTAGTAAATTGAGGGCATTCGGGGACAAGGCTATGTTTTGAAGGTTAGCTGTAGTGTGATGGAAATTGTTGCATCCTTGTTGATGGTCGGTCCCGCTGAAAATCCTAGGAGAAAAAACAGGAAGTCCCGCTGCAGTATCGTAACAAGCCGCTAGGAGGCCCAAAATGTAACATTTCTAGGTGCCATTAAGATCACCCACATTCAAAATACGAAAACAATCCATCCAGTCGTTCTCGAGCTATGCTTGTCTTCTACACACATACTCACAAATGCTACCCAAAAACAATACTGTACCTTCTTGGCTAAGGTAAATATCCTACGACAAATGTGAGTATGCCTTTATAATAAGCCTCTCGATGCGGGCAAAATTAACCATGCAGATCACTCAGCGGTCACCACAAATCCCGAAAACGTTGTTAAGGTATCTCGGTTGGCTAAATTGGCATTTTGACCTTCAACTGTTTTCTTATTAATGAATTAAGAAAGAATGGAGCCGTAACCAATGTTTATAGATGGGCATTAAAGAATTCTAAATCTGATTTTTGGGGGTCAAATTGATGACGTCATCATTTTTATTGGCTCTGATCTTATTTTTTTTCTATGACAAAATACAGCATTTTGGTAGATACCACTGTAATGAAACTTCGTTTTTCGTTGCATAATGATGAAAGCTACAAACGTAGTGTTGCGCAAACTTATATCTAATAATGATCCGTAGTAATAAGAAAAAGTTTGTTTTCATCTAATTAAAAAAGATTAATTCTTAATAACTACAGATCGTTAGTAGATATCAGTTTGCGCAACACTACGTTTGTAGCTTTCATCATTATGCAACGAAAAACGAAGTTTCATTACAGTGGTATGTACCAAAGTGCTGTATTTTGTCATAGAAAAAAATGATATCAGAGCCAATAAAAATGATGACGTCATCAATTTGGCCCCAAAAAATCAGATTTAGAATTCTTTAATGCCCATCTATCAACATTCGTTACGGCTCCATTCTTTCTTAATTCATTAATAAGAAAACAGTGGAAGGTCAAAATGCCAATTTAGCCAACCGAGATACCTTAAACTCATGGAAACGCTCCTGTGATCCTTGGGCGCTCGTTCAGCGACCAAACATCTAAATGTCTAAATGGGTGACATTGACGATCACCGGTGCACCGAGCGCCCATTTTGCGATCCTCGAGCGACCTGTGTAATCGACGAGTTCGTCATGTACTTGTTTGGAATGAATATTTTTGCACGTCGTAAAAGGGGGCATAACGAACAAAATGTGCCGCATGTTATATTCATATTTACTTTAGATATATTTAAGTGATGTGTTGTCAGTAAGCAAACATTCTGGTAACGCTAGTTCACTTTTATCCGTGGGGTAACCCATATCCGTTGTTTTTAAAAGCAGGTTGTTTATTATGGATATCATGTCGACGGACGATGGTTTCAAGTTGCAATATTTTCAAAAAATATAATTTTCAGTTTGAAAACACCGTCCGTTTACTTGATATCCTGCGTTTATAAACAGCGGATATAGGTTACCCCGCAGATAAAGGTTAACTAGCGTAATATGAATACGTGCAAAGTAGCAAATACAGCATGACTCATCAAGTTTTTTCGCTTGACTGAAACAAGGGAGAAGACAAAGGGCAGGGAGACAACATGCCACTGTTCTGCAAAAGTGAGCCATGCGCCGCCGGCACATGTCACATACAGAGGTATGTTATTAGAATGATAAGTACAATGGGGGCATTCATTCAGTAGATACGGTAAATTACAGAATGTAACGTTATGTACGTGACGGAATTCAAGACATTTTGTGGTGAGCAGTAGGAGAGGCGCGCGTATTGAGACAACTAATCTGATTGGTTGAATCTGTGACAGTCCCTGATTTTATACGTTTGATGTCACAAATGGCGTGACGCGGTGTCTGGTGGCTTCCACATTGGTTTTAACGACACTAGAATGAACATGAACATCGGTTTGGGAATTCTTGTATCATGTATCTGATATTTTTCTTCACTTTTACTGCATCAGTGTTCTATTTGCATTTATCGTTACATACATGAGCTAAATCTACACAAGCAGATGTTAGTGGCACTTGTTTGGCTCGGAGTTTTGTGGTAGTCTTAAGTCTTGTGGCAAAACGCGTTAATCGAGGCGTCCGCGGGCTGGGGCGAAACACAAAAGAATTTTGCTGCGAAGACACGCACAAGGTCACCATATCCTGTCATTTGAAAGAAAAGTTTAACACTCAGTTTAACATCGAGATATATGTTACCAAACAGCTCTTTAAAACTGAGAAAAAACGTCACCAGACAGACTTCTTTCTTGTATGATTTTGGAGGTTTTCTTTCTTTCATCGAAAAGTAATGTACTTGTAATGTAGTAAGTATTTTTTTGTTCGTAGTCAGATAGTACAAAAGTTACAATCATTCCGGTGTCTTCCACACGTCATTTTAGGACTGAGAACTTAAAAAACGAAGTGCTACCAGAGGATATTCCATATATCTTATTTGTTGTGGTCGTCATTTTGTATTCTATTGAATCTTTGGATTCTATTGAATATTGAATTCTTCCACTTGGTTCAGTCGTGTTTACGTATTGTTTTTCCATCTCTTCAAATAAACGGAAATTCTATACATGTATGCGCAAGGAGGTTTTGTTATGCGTAAAGGTATGCGTAAAGACATAACTTTATCATAACATGCCTTTATTTTAGGTCTACAATGGCGTCCAATGAAGCATTACCAGAGTACAGTTACACAGCTACAAACAGCATGCGCAGGTAGGTGGTTTTCCATCACTGACATTATTTGCTTCGTTGAGTACCCGAGGCTTTATGTACAAGCGGTTACAAAATTCAAGAACACACATCAAAATTTCAGCCATCTTACACAAAACATGCATAAAGGTCCTTCTTGTATACCGGATATACTAAATCTTGCCACATGTTTCCACAACACATTAGATCATCCGCGTCATCAACTGTTAAGACATACCTCCGGAATTGGCTTATAGCTAAGAAGGACACAAACAAACACAGTTGGTGGTAGGTATGATGACTAGGTGTACATATATGTGGGGAAATCAATCTAGCTAGCCTCTCATTGCTGGGATAGATACGTTAATGTTGTACACTGTTTAATGCTGTGTTATGTAATGTTCTGTACGCTGATGACATTTCGAAGACTAGCGCCACACCTACAACAGTACTACACGGTACATAACGAAACATACTTGAAGTCTTCAAGGTGTCCTCAATGTCTTTATGATTCATTTCAGGTCTGAAAACTCGTCAAAAGAACCCTTATCAAAAGAGATGTGCAACACTACTACAGAGGACAGGTTGGTACATGTACCATGCTGTCTTGCGCCATATTTAGATTCGAGTGCGTGGCTTAAACATAAACATATGAATGTCCTTATAATTCACAAAGAAAGTAAAGAAAAGATTATTTAGCATTTCACATTGAATGTAAAAGTAACCATAGCACAGAATTCAACAAGTCCGCGTTATGTTGTGATGATCCCCTGCACTGCTTCCCTGCAGCACTATGGGTTTTGCTGGTGAACTTGTCATAGACGAAAATGCGGCCATGACAACTGTAGACAGCAGCTCACGCATGTAGGTACTACTTTCTTCTTCTTTAGAGATGAAACAAGGTTGTGCAAAACAAAATATCTTATCGTTGACACATGTATGATTTGTTTGATTTGACTATCAATGTATTGGCTAATTTGATTGTGTCTCGCTTGTATCTTTTCAACACTGTAGGTCCGGAAATCCACCGGACGATACACCCACAGTAATGGACACTGACCAAACACCTGTAGGCGATATGTAAGTGACTTTCGTCCACAGCAAAAATTCCTTCATAGTTACCGCTCAAGTTGCCACAGTTGGTGTGTTACGGCGAAGGGTGGTGTAGCTTGCTATATACATACAGATACAGATAATGATACATAGCACACATATGATAATAATAGTTCTACGTGTAACGAT
>NC_049985.1:12304477-12324663 GCF_000003815.2 Branchiostoma floridae | reverse complement strand
ATAGCCTAATTGAGTTTTGATATTTTGCAGATCGTACGAAGAGTATCTGAAGATGCCAATCTTGCTCTGGGGAATGGTGACTTGAACTCGGCGGAAACGAACTTTGCCGCAGCGCTACAAGTCATTCACGGTAGGCTAGTAATCTAACGTTACTGTTAAATTTTGAATACTGACAACTCTAAGATTAACGGAAAGACTTAATGGCGCAAAGGTAGAGCTTAGTAACAAATTCTTGTAAGTCTTTACCAGTTTTTTGTTAAAAAAGAAAAATGTCAATGTTGTGCCTGTCCTAGTGCAATGGGTCAAGCCGCTTTAAGACAGCATATGTCGTAGAGATGGTCCAAATATTTTTCTTTTTCCACAATGTGTCCTCAGAGCCATGTAAGCCCGTGCTTCACGCAGAGGCCTACTGCCTACACAGACTCGGTGACGTGTACAAAGAACGAGGCAAACGAATCAGGGACGGTGGAGTATTCAACCAATCAGCGGCTCTGTACAATGCTGCCCTGGTTAGAACGGAAGACGAAGAATCCAAACAAAAATTACTGGCAGCTCGAAATGAAGTGGAACCACTGTTTCTCACACATACTGCAAACATACACCTAGAGCAAACCTGGCATCATGTTGTTATAGATCATAAGAAGGAGTTAGAAGACATGCGTCGTTACACAATGTCTCAGTTAGAAATCATTCACAAGGAAAACAATCCGTATCTGTACCACGAGAATGATAAAGTTGCAAGAAAAGTCGAAGTACAACGAGCTTACGCGGTCAAGAATCTGTTCAAAACCGTCGCCAGAGACAGACAAAGACTACTCCAAGTGCTCGTAGAAGAGTGTATCACACAACTAGGTCCACCTCCTTGTAAGTACGCTCTCATTGCTTTGGGATTGCAATCGGCAGAACTTGCCACACTGTATTCTGAACTGGACTTCGCCATTCTGATTGAGGATGGACAGGACAACCATGATACACAGTGGTACTTTCGCAAGTTGTCATGGTATCTAAACCTTAAAGTTATCAATCTGGGTGAAACCACTGTCCCATCGCTGGCTATTACCTCTCTCAATGACTACCGAAATGAAGATCCAAGCAAGGACTGGTTTCTTGACTTTGTGACACCTCCTGGATTTGCCTTCGATGGATATCTGAATAAGAACCCAGCTGTCACACTCACAAACAGTACGGACACCAGGCCACTTGGTTGTCTCGTCCTAACACCTAGAAATTTGGCCGAACTACAACAGCGCGATGTTTTACTTCGGGAAGGACATCACCTCTCAGACATCCTGAGAAGAGTTACATACCTAGCAGGAGGACAGGATTTGGTGGATGAGTATGTCGAGAAAGTAAACAGTACGCCAGAGCAATCTGCATGTCAAGCCAGGTTGCTCGGGAGGCTTACGTCACCAGATGCGATTCATGAAATCGACACAGATATGTACATGACACGTCTTCTGAACACAAAGAAGGACATGTATCGTTTTCCTATCACGGCCATAGAGGCACTGGGTCTAGTTTGTGGCATATCCTCAGCAAGTACATGGACAGTGATAGAGGAACTCGAGAAAGGCCATCACATCAGTAAAGCTGACGCGAACCACCTGACAGTAATGACGAGCATCTCGGCGGAGATACAGATGAGAACACACGCGGCAAACGGAGGACGACACGAATCCCTGAGTGAGCTCCTGGCATTGAAGTCTCAGACGACGGCACAGGAGACACACGGTACCGTGCTTCGATCAACATTCCATATCCCCCACCCCCGAATGCTTTTCAGGTATTTCTTCACAGCCATTCCGCTAAGAAGGCGTGTTCTAGACATATTAGAAGACTCGGGGTCTGTTCAAACAGAACCTGTATTAAGGGCAACTATATTCGATTCTTCTGCGTTATGCAGGGCTGAAATGGCTAGAGACCTGTATCTTTTAGGTACTTCTGCAAGTGAGTCAGAGGCAGCCCTGAGAGTAGCGGGCGCCGAAAAGCAACAGCAGGGGTTACTGATCGCGGAGCTGGGCGCTACGAGGAAAAAGTGTGCCGATTTGAAAGAAGCGATCAGTCTCTATAGCAAGTCACTAGCCATATGGAAATGTATTAGCAATACAAACGCTGAAGACGGCAACATTGCACAGCGTCATGTTGCCAGCTTACTGAACAGCCTCGGTATGTTGTGGAGTGAACAAAATGACGATAGAAAAGCAATAAAATTCTATGAGCAGGCTCTGGAGATTCGCGGAGCACACACTGAGCACATGGAGACTGCAATGCTACTAAACAACATAGCGCTGTCCTGGTGGAAACTCGGCGATGACAGCAAAGCTACCAGTTTCTTTGAACAGTCGCTGGTGATACTGAAATCAGTCTACAAGGCTAACATGATACATACTAGCATTGCAGCTTGCCTCTGCAACCTTGGAGTAGTCTGGGGCAAACGTGGCGACCACACGAAAGCCATGATGTACATGAAAGAATGCCTGAGGATGAAAAGGGCCATCTATGGGGACAACAGGGCACATCCCGATATTGCTTCTCTCCTCCACGAGCTCGGCTCATGTTCCTCTAGACTTGGTGGCCATGTTAAAGGCACTCTTTACTTTCAGCAGTCAATCAAAGTGCTGAGAGTTGTCCATCAGGAGAAAGGGCATGCCGACATTGCCCGTGGTCTCATCAGTTTGGGATCGTGCTGCAGCAAAGTCGGTGATCATGCCAAAGCGATCTGTTACGTTGAGCAATCGCTGGAGATGCACCGAGCGTTAATTGGCGACACGTCGCATCTGACCATTGCCACTTTACACAGAAAACTGGGGTCTCTGTGGAGTCTGAGCGGCAACCACTTGGAGGCGATCAAACACAACACGAAGTCACTGAATATGATGACGTTTCTGTATGGGGAAGAGACGGCACATGCTGACATCGCAGCTTTA
Organism: Branchiostoma floridae; assembly: GCF_000003815.2. Taxonomy (NCBI): domain Eukaryota; kingdom Metazoa; phylum Chordata; class Leptocardii; order Amphioxiformes; family Branchiostomatidae; genus Branchiostoma; species Branchiostoma floridae. The sequence continues at coordinate 12,321,736 of NC_049985.1, read as the reverse complement.
CTCAATAATCTCGGGGTATCATGGTGTAAACTTGGCGATGAGGAAAGGGCGATGCAAAACCACCAACACTTACCGGAAATGATAAGGAGCATCTACGGAGCCGGTACAACACCCTCCTCACGCGATGCTGGAGCATACCATAATCTGCAGCTTGATAGAACACCACATCATTGCGGTGAAGATTACGAAAAAGCGATGTCATATTTCGAGCAGTCACTGAAAATGCGGAATGCTCTATATGGTGCAAAGGCTACACATTCCGACATTGCTTCATCTCTCAACAACGTGGGCTCAGTATGGAGTAAGCTAGGCGACCACACCAAGGCGATCCAGTGTAAAGAAATGGCACTAAGGATGAGAAAAGCTATCCATCGGGACAAGGCGCAACCTGAGATAGCAGCGTTGCTCAACGATCTAGGGACATCATGGTGGAAGAACGGAGATAAGAAGAAAGCATTGGGTTACTTTGAACAGTGCCTTGTGATGACTAGAGCCATCCACCAACGGAATAACGAGCAGCATCCTGCCATCGCTGGAGCTTTAAACAATCTTGCAATGTGTCTCAGGGAAGTAGGCATCGTCAATACAGCAATCGACCTCTTCGCACAGTCCGCTGCAATGTTGAAAGCTGTTTGTGGGGATTATACAGCACATGTCACTGTTTCTGCGCCGTTGATTAACTTTGGATTGACTTGGGACAAGCGTTATGAGTACAATAAAGGCCAAATTCTCAAAGAACGGACCTTGTCTGAGAAAATTGCCATGTCATTAACGGACCTTGGATCGTCTTTTTTCAAAGCTGGATTTTACAGAAAAGCGCTGACTTACTACGAGCAATCGATACTGGTATTACAAGCCATTCACGGAGTCCAAACGAATAATGAGGACATTGCTAGGTTGCTCGGGCACGTGGGGTTATGTTGGAGTGAACTGGGTCAACAAACAAAAGCTAAAAGCTACGTTGAGCAATCATTGAATATGCAAAGGATCTTGTTCGCGGACAGCCCAGAACGACCGGACATGGCCATCTCCCTGAGCAGATTGGCATCGATATGGGGTAAACTCGGCAAACACAGACAAGAGATTAGCTGCTACGAGGAGTCATTAAGAATAATGGAGATTGTCATTGGAGACAACGCAGCACATCCTCAAATTGCCACCACCCTCAACAGCCTGGCGTCTGCTTGGAGCAAAGTCGGCGATTACAGGAATGCAATAAGCTGCGAAGAGCAATCTCTGAAGATGAAGAAGACCATGTATGGAGACAGCACGGTACATCCTGATATTGCCGCATCACTTGGCAGCCTTGGTCTTTACTGGAGTAAAGTCGGCGACCATACCAAAGTTGTCGGCTATTACGAGCATCTACTGGGAATGCTGAGAATCCTACACAAGGGCAATGGGACTCAGCCTCACATAGCTACGATACTTGGCAGCCTGGGGTCATCATGGAGCAAACTCGGGGATCAAAGGAAAGCAATCGCCTACCATGAACAGGCACTGAACGTTTTGAAAGCTATGCATGGTGAAACCGCGCAGCAACCGGAGATTGCAACAGCACTCTACAACCTGGGGGTTCAATGGTGTGAGATCGGTGATTATTACAGGGCAGTAACGTACCATGAACAGTCGCTGCATATGCGGAGAGCTATGTACGGAAAAAAGGCAGCGCACCCTGACATAGCCACGTCATTGAACAGCTTGGGGGCAACCTGGGGCAAACAAGGCGATCAGAGGAAATCCGTCGCTTGCTACGAAATGTCATTGCAGACGATTCGACAACTCTGTGGAGAAAACATGGTCCATTCCGAAATTGCTGAGGCACTCAGTAATTTGGGAACAGCTTGCACCGATCTTGGTGATTACCAAAAGGCGACCAGGTACTATGAACAAGCACTGAAGATGCAAGAAGCCATCTATGGGGAAAAGACCCCACACCCGAACATTGCTTCCTTGTGCGGCAACCTGGGATCCTCCTGGATTAGACTTGGCGATCAGAGAAGAGCAACCGACTACTCTGAAATGTTATTAGCGATGATCAGAACTGTTGAAGGAGAAAATAAGACAGCGCATCCTGGCATTGTGATGGCGCTAAGCAACCTGGGACAGCTCTGGACAAAACTCGGTGATCACGGAAAAGCGGTGAAATACTACGAGGATGCATTAAAGATGAGGCAACGCCTGTGTGGGGAAAGTTTGGCACATAGAGAAACTGCTGCATTACTCTGCAACCTGGGGTTGTCGTGGAACAAGCTTGGTGATCAACAGAAGGCAGTTACCTGCTTTGAACAGTTCTTGGAAATGACGAAACGTATCAAAGGACAGATCACGGCTCATCCTGGCATTGCGGAGATTCTTGATTACATGGGGTCCATGTGGACTAAGCTCGGCGACTACGGGAAAGCTAAGGAGTACTACGAACAGGCCCTGGATATGCTACAGACTCTCCATGGCCCTACTGCTTCTCGTCCCGACATCGCCACCACACTCAACAACCTGGGGTCGACCTGGGGTAAACTTGGACAACAGAGCAAAGCAATCACCTATATGGAAATGTCCCTCACAATGAGGAGAGCTATGTACGGAGAGGATATCGCAAATCCCGACATAGCGAGGTTGATCAACAACATAGGAACAGCTTGTTGTCAACTCGGCGATAAGAGAACCTCCATCAGCTACTTCGAGCAGTCGCTGAAGATGATGAAGAGAGTCTACGGTGAAAACACTGCGCATCCTGACATCGTCGCAACACTGGACAACCTAGGGCTATCTTGGGGTCAACTAGGGGATCAGCTAAGATCCATTAGTTATAAAGAAGAGTCGCTGAAGATGATGAAGGCTATCTATGGGGAGAACACGGCTACCGCTGCCGTTGCTACTTCACCTGACAGTCTAGCACCACATCTGGGTGATACGTGCGCTCGTCATATGCATTGAGAACATTTAAACAGCTGACAGTGAACTGTTCTAAATAGGATGATTAAGTTCAAGTGGCTATGACGTACCGCTCTTGGTGATAAGTCATTAAAGCTGTAAGTTGACGGGTGCATATGGATATGTTTACAGACCTCAACATGTGCATGTTTATCTTATAATTACAACGCATGCGCATGTTGAAGTCTGACTATAGGTTCATCAACCAGCATGGTGGCTGTGACGTCATCTACAAACACCCTGTAAAGGTGCACTCTCACTGCACTTGCGCAAAGCTTGCGTCACTGCGGGAATCGTAAGACACTCAACGAATTTCAGAGATAAATGCCGAATTTTCTTTTGTGTTTTTTTCGTCTTCTAAGTCATACTTTTACGTATTACGCAATATCTAAATTTAAAAAATCTGAGAAAATAACAAAACAGTGACGCAGTGAACGAACCGCAAGTGCAGTGAGAGTGCACCTTGAGCGCTGAGTGCAATCTGCCTTTTATGTGGGACGCCTGTGCAATATTTCTACTTTCTGGCTCCTGGATCACATCTTGTGCCTTTCAAAACCAATTACGTGTTCTTTGGATAAGATGTATAGTATTCATGACGTATGTTAGAGAAGCGGTAGGTTAACAGAAAAATTAAGCTGTATGATGTAACGTTAGATAACTTCTAACCTTGTGATAAAAATGAAAATACACCTGTATTTAGGATAATTTTTGGAAGTATTAACGAGAGAGGGAAGTCTGACAAGTATAGTACAGCTTATTTTCGTCGATTAATTGACCTACCAGCATAATTCATGATAATTCATTTATATTGTATCCACGTCTGCTTGGCATTCAGTTAATTGTATTTATGTCAACTAACATCTCATCTTTGTCTCTTGTCTGACAAGTACGGCTTATTTTCATTGATCATTGGCCAACCAGCATAATTTATGGTAATTTATTTTTATTGTATTCATGTCAGCTTGGTACAAGGTGTATGCTTGAAGAGCAAGTCCTACTAAATTATGTATTATGCCAATTTGAAATTGAGCGATAACGACTGTTAAGTTCACATATACAACAAGAAATTAAAGATCTCATACATTCGTGAAATCATAGAGTTTTGTGAATTTCATGATTTATCTATTTATTTATGTAGCTTTTACACAAGAGTGGGCAGTATAGTGAAACAGGTGTCCCATGTCAAGGTCACCTTTTCAAGGTCACAATACCGACACAATCTTCGTACAACAAATATTCAATAGATATTGACTCAAATTTGGAAAAAAACAATTAATTCAAGTCATCATAAAAAACAATCTCATAGATCCACCTAACAGAAAAAAATGCCTTAATTAAGTCCGTACAATTGTAAGGAGTCAGTAATACAAGATAAGATATAGTGGTATGAAATTAGCTAGGCCTGTAGCAAGACAAGTGGCGGATTTGCATGATGAGGTTGTTCTAGACTGTAAATTTGGTGGAATCCGATTCGCAAGGCTGAGCAAAGTTTCCCCATTTCCCCTTTTTATTAGTGTGAATGGCTAGCTAATTCTCTGTGTATAATGGTTTTCCTTCTATAAAACGTCCGGACCCAAGCCAAGCAAACCTTCTCATCCTGCCAGTCTCCTGTCACCCCACCTTCCACTGTACATCCTGTCACTCTATAAAGTAAGCAATTGCTTGTATAGACCAAAGAACAACAACTCCATTTCAACGGAATGATCATTCCTCCTGAGTGAGACCACACGGGCGCTGAAGTTCATTGCCGATCTCGTGTATCCATTTATTTGCCACTAAAAGAAAAAAAAAGATGATATCACAAGAACATAAAAATTAACACAAATCAATAGATAATATCCGTATTTCTGGAATGTATCTTCAACAAGAGATTTTAGCTATGTAAGTTGGGTATCAGTAGTGCAAAAGAAAATGACGATTCATCCCCTCTTGACTAATCCGGTTTGAATGTCTGAGCAAACAAACAAACAAACAAACAAACAAACAAACAAACAGATAGACAGAGGGAAACAGTTAAGGACATGAAAGAGGTAGAATTTGAAGTGAAATGTGCAAATCCCCCCCGTCTTACCCCACTTGGAGCCAATAAGAACAGGACAGCCCGCATGAACAGACGCTCTGGACCGGACCAGCGCCTTGTTGGTGTTCTCAAACAGGACCGCGCTGTTCTGGTGTTCCGGTGAAGTGTTGGGAAATACATTTGTACATTGAAATGCGTTTGATAGAAAGAGACATGTAGGATTGTACTGTAATAGCATATTATCATGAGATGTGCTGTAGAATAATCATGGCTTGTAAAATGTTTTCATACATACATGAATATACTCGTAGCTCATACATGTTAGCGTAATGTGCATTATTTTAACGCTACTTACTTTGACCACAGGAACCGCTATGTTAGCCTCTGTAAACACTGTGGCACCCCCAGCCTCAACCTCACTCAACTATCATGGTAGAAAGGGAGATATTGTCAGCGGCATAAGATAACATGCATAAATATGAACGGGAATTGAAATCACATCATATCATATCATATCATATCATATCATATCATATCATATCATATCATATCATATCATATCATATCATATCATATCATATCATAGATTTGATGACAGGTTTACCTTCTGCTGAATTACTAATATTTGTTCAAAACACTGTGGTGCAATTAACGTTACAGAAAAGATGCTTTCTTGACACAACGAAAAGTACGGTAAGAGCTATTAGATCTTAAGATATGCAATTCTACTGCTGGCATCGAGTTTCCTGTACAGGAATGTGAATAACTTATTACGAAAGACATCATATATAAAGCATTACATGATGTCTCAGATGTATGAGCGGTATAAAGACTACGATTTACATACATAAAATAAGAACGTCAGGATCCGATTTGCAGCCATTAATGTGCGCGAAACTTCTTCCTGAAAATACATTATCAGGATCTAAGTACAATCTTTAGTTAAGTAAAAAAAATGGACTACAGTGACCGTTGTCTTTGAACGGACTCATTATGTTCAACAAGTCAGTTACCATGTTAAACCTGTTATAAAAAGGCGCCATCATCTCAGATTTTGAATTATTATTAATTTATCTACGAATCGAGATCAAACTTTTGATCCATACACATGGACACTAAATGAGACCTGGTAGAAAACACAAATTTTGTCAATATTCACTTTAAGGTGGTCATAATGTGGCTCGTACTGTCCGCCTAATCCATAATTGAGGACCTGGAGAAAACAATATGTAAAAAAAAAGGAATAGATTCTGAATCATTCAAGAAATATCTCAAACTTACTGATACCGTTCGGTATTTGTATGATTTTGATCTACAAGTTTGCTCTAAAACTGCCTTCTAAACGGCCTCTCCACTTTCGCAACTTTTGTCTTGAAACCATTCTTTATGAGATGTTATATGTTCATATTAATAATTTCCAGCATACACAAAACAACAGTATCCCCACTTCCAATCATGAAAATCCCAACCCCACCTGAAAATTGTCTCCTGTTGGGAATGTGGTGTTCAGACCTGTAATGTGCGCTACCATGCGGGACAACTTTGCCACGACAAGGTCTTCCGTATCCGGAACCCAGCCTCTGAATGGACAAGCAGGGATATGAAAATTTGCCACTTACACGAGACTTATATGTTGCACTTACAAGGTTGATAGCACACCCCTATACATGTCATCAAATGGAAGTATAAAGTATTTAGTGAAACAGTGTAGATTCCACATTTAAAATCATATCAGCTGTAATTGTCATGATTTTATAAGTCAGACAAACAGACAGGAAACGTGTCCTACGTTTCGCTCACTCTGGTGTCTGAAACCACCGTCTCCCCGGGGCTGGGTAGTACCGTGGATCTCTCGAACTGTGCAGAAGGGCATCAGTGATATTATGCATAAGTTTCGGAGGTATGTCCAGAAAAGGGGTAAATGTACGAAGTTAGTGTGTACGAAGTTGTACGAACTTGCACGAAGTTAAAGGTAGATATAGACCGTAATCGGTAAACTTCGGAAGTTTTAAGTGACGTCATCTAACTTTGTACAGGGGGGCAGGGTTGGTGTACGATGTACGATGTACGAAGTTAACAAATCTAACTTAGTACAGAAGGGCAGGGTTGATGTACGATGTACGATGTAAGAAGTTGAAAAATCTAACTTAGTACAGAAGGGCAGGGTTGATGTACGATGTACGATGTACGAAGTTAAAAAATCTTAGTACAGAGGGGCAGGGTTGGTGTACGATGTACGATGTACGATGTTAAAAAATCTAACTTAGTACAGAGGGGCAGGGTTGATGTACGATGTACGATGTACGAAGTTGAAAAATCTAACTTAGTACAGAGGGCAGGGTTGATGTACGATGTACGATGTACGAAGTTAAAAAATCTTAGTACAGAGGGGCAGGGTTGATGTACGATGTACGATGTACGATGTTAAAAAATCTAACTTAGTACAGAGGGGCAGGGTTGATGTACGATGTACGATGTACGAAGTTGAAAAATCTAACTTAGTACAGAGGGGCAGGGTTGATGTACGATGTACGATGTACGAAGTTAAAAAATCTAACTTAGTACAGAGGGGCAGGGTTGGTGTACGATGTACGATGTACGAAGTTAACAAATCTAAATTAATGTTCAACAAAAGATAAATGCAATACATGTTGCATTTTTATTATTTTCAGACAAAACATCGTTATTCTACATATTTCACATTTTACTGCGTACAGAGTTAGCATAACCCATAGCATAGTCAAAATATCTTAACTTCGTACATCGTACTTCGTACAGTAGGTCCTCCCCATGTACAAAGTTAGCATAACCCCCAAAATAGAAAACATCTTAACTTCGTACATCGTACATCGTACATTAGGTCCGCCCCATGTACGAACTTAGCATAACCCACAAAATAGAAATCATCTTAACTCCGTACATCGTACATCGTACATTAGGTCCGCCCCATGTACGAACTTAGCGTAGCTACGTCATAGAATTGTCGACGTTTCCCGAACTATGCCGACAGCGGTTGTCGGAAGTTGTCAGAAGCTAGAAGTTGTCGGAAATTACGTGTGACGTAGGCTGATCCAAACTTCGTACATTTCACCCATTTCTGGACATGTATGAAGTTTCGAACATATGTGACAATGAAGAGCACTGATATACAACTTTCAACGACTTAATTTCACACCAGAAGGCCCATTGTAATAGATTTATAATGCTAATGATGTTGATGATTGTCGACGGTCAGTTCTGCCATAGCCCCACTTTAAATCCTTCGCCCCAAACGAAGAAATATCATACATATATGACGAATGTGATGGGATCTTAACCTTGGAGAACCCCAGTTGTCGCATCACCCCTGCCTCTCCGTCTGTGATGACGTCATAGTACAGAGCGACCCGCGGTTCCTTTTCCCGCAACACCTCCATCTTTAACGGGCTGATGTAGAACAGAGCGGAGGGGCGGACCAGGGTGCAGGTCAGGGTTGTTGTCTCCACAGTTGCTCTTTCTCTCTACAAATACACGTTTGGTATCACGTAACCGTACTAGTAGCGATTGCAGCTTTTGACACTTGATACAAGGCAGGAAAATGGATAAAAGACGACCAAAGACTAGCACTAAACAAACAAACAAACAAACAAACAAACAAACAAAAACAAATCAGTAACACACCTGTAAAACCCCGGCCCTGCATAGTTCTTCATAATTATTGTAGATGCTTCTCGGGCGCACCAAGGTAGGTCCATGTTTGTCTGCTTTATTCCTCACGTCTTCTGCTTTAGACTCCAGCCTTTGACTGTGGTCATTGTCTCCTGAGAAAAACAACACGGTGTTTGCACTCACGTGACCATGAGGTAAGTCAGCTTGTCAGCCATGTTGGATGGTTAAACTTCGACGTTGCCAGGTAAGTAACTATCACAAAACATGACATTACACATAAATCTATAGGCGTGACTCTTTGTAGTTCAGCCAACCTTTATGGCGGATGTAACGTCAATGTTCAAAACTGTTCTGCCGCTTTGTAAATCTTGACTGGAATCCAAACGTTGTCCTTTCTGTCGTTCGGATGCCAGTCTGAGTCTAGTTTCCAACATCGCATGATTATCTTATTCTGTCGATCAAAACATTAGATTGGCGCTAAGTTTAGATGATTGCTGTTAAGTTAATTCTTAAATTAAAGCCCGTAATGTGACTTACCTTGATCAAGTGCCCTTTTGTAGAACGCTGAAGCTTGTTGGTATTTCTCAAGCTGGAAAAAAATGATCTTCAATTTATAAAAGATGTTGGCAGTATTATGTGTAAACTACAATATTACAAGTCTCAATGAATAGGTAAAGAAAGACATGATGCTAAATTGTTCTCCTGTAAGTAATCGTGAGAGCCATACATTTTGGCAGCCTTGTATCGCGGGATTATATGTTCGTTCAGACCTTTGTATTGCCTAGTGGCACGTTGGGTAGCAACTTCCTTGCTGTTTCAGTAGCATAGAGGGAAGGGTTGCTAGCCCATCCCCTTTAAGCTGCTTGGTGCACTTCCTCTAATACGGGACCCTCATTTTACGTCCTTTCCGACAGACGGGTGCAGCCCCAACGGTGGTGCCGTAGGCAGGATTGAACCCCGGTCTGACAGTTACCAACCATTATATGTCTGACCATGGCGGAAATACACACGTTGCAATAATCAGGATAGGGACAAAATCTGTTTAGACCCTCTTTCGAAACAAAATGCGTCCCTACCTCACTGTAGGAATCACCAAGGGCCTCTAGAACTTGGAGTAAGCCAGGATCACCTTCAGAGGGAGATCTTTGCGTCATCAAATTCAAGGTCAAGTTGTACCAAATCGCGGCGTAGTAAAATTCCCTACGCTTGTAGGCCACGCTGCCGATGTAGAAGACATCAGAGACTTCTAGCGGTAGCGGTGGGGGTTGCCCCGTCAGGCGCGACAGGTTGGCCGGTTCACACTGTTCTAAGCTGTTGTCTGTCGATGTTTGACTCTTCTCACAATTCACAACGACCCCTCCCTCTGCGATACTCGGCAAGTCCAAGTTGTACACACCCTGAAGCCTCAGTAGCGCAAGTGCGGAACCCTCCAGATCAGCAGGAGTCGGGAATACATGGGCCAAGTCGTCCTGACCAAGCACTACAAAGTGTCGATAAATGTTAAACTTGAATTTGAAGTCTATTTGTGATATGTCAAGGGTTTTATAATGTGTGAAGTTCTACAATTCTGAATTCTAATATACTGTAAATATATTTTCTCGGCGGATAAATTTTGCGGTTTTCGCGGCAACAACTAGCTTGACTAAATCGCGCTCCTAGCGGCCGGCCTTACAGTTGCCACCACCTAGGAAGATCTCGAGGGTCATTAACCTGTACTTAGCCCGGTTGGGCAAAATTATACAATAAAGGTCTTCATTCATTCATTAACCCCAGCGAGGAAGAGATTGTGCAAACACAGGCTAGGCAACAACCACCGACGCTTTTCTGTATTGTATGGTTCTTTCAACTGCGAACTTAAAACATTTGCGAATTGTCCATTTTCTCTGAAATTATAACCATGTACTAAAGATGTGAGATACGCGAGGTACTGTTTAGAAACGTACCATCCAGAGGGTTGGGGAGTTCCTCCATGATATGAGCCCATGTATGGTGGAACCGCTTCAGTAGGAGGTACGCTCCGACCGGACTGTGAACCATCCGGACAGGGTCGCTGTAACCCGGATGTGACATGCTCTCACACAGCCTGGAACAGCAATATCAAAGCTAGGAGGTTATAGCTATATCTTTATTGAACGAATGGCTTTATTACACCATTGGGCTAAGTATATCACATACATGTATGTGCAAGTTGGTATTATATAACGTTTCATTTTCTTATGATATTTTTATTGTAGCGTACGATGATTGATCTTATTGCCGCAATGTCGTTTTGCTTTTTAAGTATGTAAATCTCAAGACAATCGTAAACGTAGGTTAGTCAAGATGTATGTGACCTGGCAAATAATCAAAGGAATTAGAAATTAATGAAAGTAAAGTATATGAATTCAGCTTCGCCTCGCTTCTGTGTTATGGTTGCAAATAAAATGGCTTCCATGATGTTTTCAACCCCCACCTTCCTACGCTATACCCATTTTCAATACTAGTTATTACGACACTTTCACCTTTCTTTTGTTCACAAAACAACATCTTCAGAAAATGGTGGCATCTTTGTTAGATAAGAAGTTTATATTCATAGAGAATGAAAAATGTACTTGTGACCACTATTATGACACGTACACGCTGAATATTGGATATGTCAAAAGTACAATTAACATGAATGCCTGGTTGTCATTGTCAGCACCAAACAATTTACCTCTGCAAAGTCCAGGGTACCTGCCCTCCTTGTTGAATGTACCGCCGAGCCGACTCCACCATCTGCTGTTCTATCTTCGCCAGGTTTTCCAGACGAAACGTGGCGGAATAAAAGTCTGCATCGCATGCTGTCAACAATGCGAACAGCACAAACAGTCTGTATGAAGGGTGACGCATTCCGAACTTGGGGAGTTATTTCTGCGATTCCACCTAGACACTAGACGCACATTAGAGGAGCGCCTAAGTGTTTAGTAGCAAAGATTATTTAGGTACGATGAAGTCGTGGGCAATGCTAACATGTCCAAGAGATAGCGCGTCATTTGATAGTGTACTCTAACACGCAGTGTAGCATATCCTGTTTACATGCCGCAAAATACACGCACTGCAATCTGATCGTTTTGATCGTTCTGTTCGTACGTCCTTTCATATGTTGACTACAACATGAACCAGGTTTCAGGATAGAGCACTATCTAATGGTTGTCCCACTCCAACTATAATAGAAGTCATTTTGTTAGAGAGACATACAAAAGGCTGTTACAAGGAAATTTGTGTGTGTGCACCAGTACACGGGGGGGGGGGGGGGGGGAGGGGGGTTAAGATAAAAGTAGACGGTACAATTACCACAAGGTTCATACGTCTAAATAGATCGCTTTTTGCTCTGCTTTATATGGGTTAAAGTATCATGTACTTGATTTTTTAGTTCCTGTAGGTCTTGTAGGTTAAGTCTGACAGAGTTTGATTCACCGGAACAAAGGACACTACCACAGACAAGCATACAAATGAACACAATTCAGAAAAGTCTTTGTCATAGATATTTGACATTTATTGACAGACATCTTAAACTATTAGGTGAAGAAGCCTCCAAATACATCGTTCTGCAGCAATGCTATGACTGAACGATGGTGGAGCTAGAAACATAGCATATAACTCAGTAATGCATTGTAAGCTATGCTGCATCTGTAACAGGTTTCAGTTACATTTTGCCCGAGGGGGTGCATCCGGTTGTTGCACCTGTCACTGTAAACATACCTGTACAATGGCTATACGTTCACAACAAGGACCTCTCCGGCTACAGTTACTGTTTAATAATAACATGTACATATATTCTCGTTTGCAAAAAAAAATGACAAAATCGAAGCTCAAGTCTGTAAATTAGAATAACGATTAAAGTCAAAGAATAGTTATCCGAAAATCACACTCTTATATCTCTCCTTCTGTCAATTTCAATATTAACTACAGTCGTTACGTCAGTGTAACCTATTAGATAAATTGTGCAAAAAAGGCATACAGAGAAGACGTAGTAAAATGTAGAGATGGTAATCATAACGTCGTGGTGAGACCATCACTCGGCTGGTGTGAGACCACAAGGCCACTTGAACTCGTTCCCAAACTCACGTATAAACTTGACAGCCGCTGTGCAAAAGAAAAAGAATAAACGATTATAACGTGAAATTATAAGACTGACTCTTTTACAACAGTCCAATAAAATGACCCAGGCCTTCACAGGTCTAAAACCATCTTTATCACAGCTCTTGATAGAACTTGGCAGAACAAACTGACTGAATGGATAACTAGCTGGAGCAAACGGATGATAACACTTACTCCATTTGGAGCCAATGAGAACCGGACACGCCGCGTGTAAGGTCAGGGGCACGAAGTCTCCAGATTTCTTCAGATTTTGAATCATCAGGGCGGCATTCTGGGAATAAAATTAAAGATCTTACGTTACCTTCCTCGAAATTAAATTGTCAAGTAGAAAACAAAAAAATAGATACATAAAAGGGAAATGAAATGGAGACGGATCAGTATGAAACTAGAGCTAAATACGTTACATGAATGTGTATATCCGTGTAAAGCAATATCTGTCCTGTTATGATATAAAGATCAATAACTAAAGGTTAGTACCTGCACAGCGGGTGTGATAAGATCTATCTCAGGAAAGACGACTGCACCGCCTGCTTCAACTTCATTTAGCTAGAACGATAAGATACGTACATCAATGTATAGAATAACACTTAAGATCAATACAAGTAACGTTATAGTATAATATCACATAATTCTTTATACGGTACAAATTTACTCACAACAATATGCTTTGCAAACTACACACAGGACATAAGAATAGCACCAATAGCAGCTCCGGATCCTGAACGTTTCCTTGAATTTTAATACTTTCTCAGAGGACCTTTGGCACAATATCAGTCATGTAAAATGGGTAAATGCTACCCTGTTGGTCACGGTAATGTTAGATAGACTGACTTACGTAAATCAGGAAGGTCATCATCCGGTTCCCAACTACATCCGTTATGTGTCTGTAGGCTTCCTGTGGAAAGGTATTGGAAATACGTGCATTAGGTGGAAAGGAGAGAAGCATGTTTAATATAGTAACGCCTCACGAAACATTGTTCAAGTAGGTATAAAAATCTACACGTGTTGTTAACCTTAGTAATTATTCACAAGTTAATGTTCTTCTACATCAACTTTGGTTACAAGTTGCACTGTAACTTGTGTTTGTTGTGTTGTGTTGTGTTGTGTGTGTTATTTTGTGTTGTGTGTGCTATGTTGTCTTCTGTTGTGTTGTGTTGTGTCGTGTCTAAAACAGGCAAAAGCAAATCAACGCCGGACCAACACCACCAAATACTGTCACTTTGTATGGTATGCTAAGTTTTATTAGGTCTAAGTTGTATCATCACTTCCTAAACTAGGAAAAAACAACAAAACACAACACAATACACACAGCAAAACACACAACACAACACACAACACAGCACAACACAACACAACACAACACAACACAACACAACACAACACACAACACAACGCAACACAACACGTGGCCTTACCGCCATGTAGTCCAGGTGATGTTGTAAGGCTCCTCCTAGTCCGTAATTCACGACCTGGGAACAACAAATTAAAACAAAAGGAGTTGCAACTTGCTTCTGTAGAGATTAACAAAATTGGAAATGTAAAAATAAAACTGCCCTAATATGTTGGAAAAAAGTAGCAATGTCAATCTAAATAGAGATCTTTATATGAAGAACATCTTCAGTTTTGGCACCAAAATTTTACAATATGTACCTTTAATGATGCTTCAGTAATCATATATTTCGAACACGAAATTCAGAACCAACTTAACGCACCATCAATGGCTCTGCATACGGCAGTTCCGTGTCCAATCCGGTCACGTGACCAACTCGTTTGCTCATCTTTTCTATGAAGGCGTCCTCTGTATCAAGGATGGTCCCGCTGCAGGTTCAGGTGTATCAGATAGAAACTTATTAGTCTTACTGACAACCAACCTGGCATTGTAAGCAGAATCATATCTAGACCATAACATGCCCAGGCCAAAAGATGCAAAAAAATGGACGTTTTGCTGAAGTACCAAAGTCACGTACTAGGGGGCCCAAAATTAGCCTTGACCGTCATCTTCTCTAGTCTCCAAGCAGACCCAACGGTGCCCTAGAGATAGTATCAAAGCTGGCAAAGGAGAAGAGCCGGCCAAAGGGAGATAGCCGGCTAAGGAAGTCAAACGGGTGCCGCTATACTAAGTCCCTGGCCAGCTTTGATACTATTTCTAAGGCACCGTTGGGTCTGCTTGGAGACTACGTCTTCTCAACACCTACCCACATACCAAATACGATCGTAATCCATTTATATAATTAAGAGGTTCTTGAGTTATGTTGACTACAAAAAATCGGAAACACAATCACACACAGACAGACACACCCAAAACAGTATCTCCATTTTTTCATGGAGATAATAAGAAACACGTGTAACTCAATATAGTGCAATGTATTATCAAAGCCTTGTATAACATCCATGCCTACTTGGGTGATATGTACTACAATTCCCACATGATATTTCTAAAAACACTACACTTTTACAAATACTTGCCTTTCACTGATTGCGTATTTGTCGATGAAGATACGACCCTCATCATCCATGCTCAATGCTCTGCTGAACTGTAGCAAAATATGTTACTGACTATATAAAAAAAAAAACTTTCATTTCAAACATGAAACAGTAAGTAAAAAAATCATAATCGAAATCTGGTGCATTGATACAGAAGTACTATACAAATATCCAATGACTAACTGAATAAGCTGTTTCTTGGATAATAGCTTGTTTGTTTGTTTGTTAGCTTGTTTAGACTCTTGTAGTGTCTTCTGACCAATTTCCTTGCTGTTTCAGTAGCAGGGTATTTATTTACAGGGAAGGATTGCTATCCCTTCCTTTTAACGTGCTCGAGGCACCTTCTCAAACACGGGACTTACGTCATTTCCGAAGGACGGGTGCACTGCCCCAACCTAGATGCCCTATCCAGGATTGAACCGGGGAATCAGGAGCCTACTAGCACTACCGGTTGAGTTACAAGAACAAAATGCCCAACCTTGGGGAATGCCGTGCTCCTGAGTGTCCTGGCCTCGTTCTGACTGATGACGTCATGGTACATGACGAGTCGAGGGTTCTTCCTGTGGAGAACCTCCATCTTGGCCGGACTGAGGTAAAGATGCGGACTGTCCCGGATGTAACGGCACTTCAGACCTCGACGAGGTGGTGCTTGCATCTAGACAACGGAACACAATGTCATCTGCCTTATTTTTCGCCAAGGTCAACATTAAGAATGACAGCTCTTGTACCAGTTCATGCATATCATAGACACTCTCCAGTCTTTTCATGATAAAAGATACATCATAGATGACCGAATCCTATGAAAAACAGTGGAAGGAGAACATTTACTTAATATAGATCGGTAAAGTTGTTGAATTTGTTACCTAGAAATTTTAAAATTGTCTCTGATACCCGATTGTTCAAGAGGATGATAGACCAATTTTACGGATCATAATGGTTTTTAGTGTATATCACATATGTTTCCTCTGATCTCATTTTGTGATTTTAGACTTTATGTATGTATTTATATGAAAGTCTTATCTGTATCTGAGTGTATGTTATTGTATCTGTTTATGTTTTTGGGCACATAACGTTACATGTACTGTATGTTTTTATTGTACGTTCCCTGGAAGCTCAATCTGAGCTGAATGCCATCCCAATAAATTCAATAAACTCAGCTGTATAAAACATCAGTAGATATGACATAATTGAATAGAAATTGAACCTGAAGAACGTCCAGACGACAGAGATGTTGGGACTTGTCACGTTGGGCGATCCACTCGGCGGGGATTTCCTCCGTTGGTGTGTCGTCATTAGCTGCCAACAGCTTAGCGTCGTCATAGTCCGCGTACAGGATCTGGTTGTCAGGATCTGTAACAAACATGGTCATACTTTAACGATCATGAAGTTTCAGGTGAAAGTACATGTACTCGAGACATTCATAGTTTGAGTCTGGAGAGAGGGAACAATGTATGACCATGAATGTGGGGAACAAAAAACTCGTATTCGTATTTGTTGTGCATTTATCTGGCATCATAAAAACGGGTGTTTACACCAAGTTGAGTGAGGTACAGCGTTTGACAGAAGTAAAAAAAAAAGAATAGAGTCACAATCTCATGATTGGAAAGAGAATGTCACATCGTAAGCAGGAATAATATGACGGGACCAGTTGTCCCAGTGACACAACAGTTAGGACACAACGGTTGTTCCGCTTACCAAGTTGTAAGGCTTCCTCGTATATAGCCAAGGCGCGCTCGTGTTGCTTCAGCTGTTGGAAAACAACACTTCCATCAACGAAAAGTTCCCTATGACCAACTAAAATGTTGCCAATCATACAGCAAGGAATGGATTTATTTTTGTCTTTCTTTCTTTATGATACGCAATCCCCTTGTGACGTTGAGAATTAACATACCTTAGAGTGAGCGATTGCTATTCTTGACAGAACTTTGGCCTTCTCAGCCGGCCCGTTAGCGGAGATCAAGTTGAAGTTGGACCACGAGATCGCGTCCTCGAAGTGATTCTGCTTCAGTGCCACATCCCCGATGAACATGGTGTCTGTCAGGTCCAGGGTCAGG
>NC_049985.1:12303358-12304267 GCF_000003815.2 Branchiostoma floridae | reverse complement strand
GACATTCTACGAAGGAAAAAATGGAACGAGACATTAAACTGCTGTTCTCCTTCTTCCTTACAAACCACCAAACCACTTCCCTACAAGGAGACATAACCTGTTTACTTTATCAGTTTGCACCCACCTATCAACAAACAAACAAACAGACATAGAGATAGGAAAGCATACACACACACGCGCACGTGCTAACACAAACACACACAAACACACACAACACACACACACACACACACACACACACACACGCACACATACTCACACACACAGAGTACATACAGATTATGTACACATACATGCACACACTGTTCAAAGAAATGAAAAAGAAAGAAAAAGACCTAACTCGATAGATCTTGTGGTACAATTGCATCGTTACATCTAGGCTATGAAAACTCGTACCGATCAGATCTTGAGCCTGTTGAAAGATGTCCTCCATATGATTTTGACTTAGTCGCTTGATCAACAGGTAGGCTCCAACCGGATGGTGGGCGAAGTGTAAGGGGTCATCCCGAGTCGGATGTAGCCAGCTATCCTCATAGCTGTCCACGAAACTGGAAATCAGGATGAAAACAAACATGTGGATTGTTTTCCGGCTACCTCATTTTGTGAATATATATATATCATGACATGCGGTACGTTTATCATGACGTACGGATAGTGTATAAGATTTACAATGGTTTAAGATTTTAGTTACAAAGCTTGTTACTGAAAATTCTTTCATGAAAAAGTCTGTTCTCATCAACATCGCCGGGAAATTCAAAAGAAAATCAGCCCTACTATACTGTAAGTAAAAAAATCGTCAGATCACCATAGCATTCATTCTAATGCATTTTGTTTCAATGATTTCAAATCAAGTACTACCTGATATTCCCAAGTAGTGCTTATGGCCGTCATTTAAGTAAATATCATTTA
>NC_049985.1:12253880-12303258 GCF_000003815.2 Branchiostoma floridae | reverse complement strand
CACAGGATCAAAACTGTACAATAGGTATCACTGCAATACAAATGAAATAAATATACTGCGCTATGACCTCGCCGAACCGCATATCTTAACGCACATACAACAAAACAAACACAAAGATCGGAAAACAATCATACAAAGACGGTAGCTGTCATAAACGAACTGATATCATTATCCAAAGTGAGTGGTTGTGTGTTTCATATACACTTGGTGCAATGTAACACAAGAACGTTTGTTCTACTGCAGTTTTTACAGTTTTGAGATATTCTGGTATCGACGTCTTTCCTTTGTTCTATTGTTTACAGTACATATAATGGTAACGTATCGACCGGTTGAAGCATGCTAGCGCTTGCATCGCTACAGCCAACCTGGCCTGCACAAAGAATGATAAAGCGAAACATAGACTGAATTGAAGTCAAGATAAAAGCTCCTTGACTGAAGTTAACGCCAACGGTGTTTTTCACATGCTAAAATTTCCCATATTTCAAGAGCCAGATCTACTTTATGGATTCTTGAAACTTGGCTTTGCAATGGACAAATGTCCGTTTAAGTAGTGCAAGTTACTGTGGCATAGATTTATCAGAAGACAATCTTATTGTGATTTCTTTTAAGTGAGTTGAATCTTACCTCCTGAGATCTCCAGTCACCTCCCCGCCCTGGCTGATGTAGTGTTTGATCTTACCGACCATTTTCCTCTCGGCCAGCAGAAGCCTTTCCACCCGCACGATCGCGGAGTAATATCCTGTGTCCCGGGCAGCATACAGGCTGACCGGAAGTAGAAAGCAAAGGAGAAGGCGGAGAATCATTTCGACTCAAGGAAGGTTGCTAGAACTCAGAGTAGTAAAGACTCCGTGCTCGGGAATGGTGTATCATAGACACAACAATGTTGATGCAGACAGAGGGGAGTGTCGTGTTGATATATCCTGGTCACACGTGGCAAATTTTTGTCAGACAACAACTTCACTGGGGGTGAAGACATAGTAGGAAATGCAATACGTAGGAGCCTTCGTAAAACAAGTTGACATCTTCAATGGATACTGATGACTGCTCTTAACATGAGAAATGAAAAAAAAGGGTTTTCAGTTTCTGTAATATTATTGGAAAGGTAACACAGAGAAAGCCTTATCCAATGGTGTCCCTTCCACATAGGAATGATACATGTACAACGTCGTCTGGTACTGGAAGGATTCAACTATAGCATTTCATAAATTTTGTATGTCTATAGGGCTTTGCAATGAAACTACGAGTATGCGACGCGATAGGTGAAAAAACTCATATGTGTAATGGAGTTAGACCTGAACGTGCAAAAATGTGGAACGCTGTATTTATTTTTACATCAGACGCCGACAGGAGATGAGACAGGCTATTGTTTTTCCTTTTTACTCGGTTGTGAGAACGGGTGATATCCGGTTCGCGCACATGTTACCGAAAATATAACCTGGCCTTTGTGCGATAAATTTTAGATAAATGTCAAAATTCTAGATAAGGGTGAACACTGCTAAGACAGAAATTGAAATGTGAATATATGACTACAACTACTATCACGGGATCCGGACATACATTCATGGAGGTGATGGCATCGGTAAAACAATGGCATTTTTTTCTTACTTTTGTATTTAAAAACATAAACATTTTTATCTTTCTACGGCACAGAATGGCAGGACAATGAAAGGCACAAATTACAATGGGAGTCTTATATTGATCAATGAATGAAGACCTTTATTGTAAAATATCCCTTATAGTATTTATTAACGTCTTTGAGATATCACGTATTGAAATGTGTCGTCTATGGATGGAGGCACTGGCTAGTGTTGGAACATCGTGATGAGATCTTCACTCCTCTGGTGTGAGACCACACGGCCTTCTGAATTCGTTTCCACGATCAAGTATCCACTTGTTAGCGACTGAAAAAAACAGAAGAAGACACTAAAGAAATGTCATTAAAACGTTAAGGTGAAGAGCGAAAAATACGTACTTCCCCACACCGAGATCATTTCATAGGTTTCTGATCAATGTGTGAACAGAATGATTTTGTAACACTTACTCCACTTGGAGCCGATAAGCACGGGACAGCCAGCGTGCATGGACAAAGGTTCGAAATCTCCAGATCGTTTCATGTCCCTAAACATCAAGGCTGCATTCTGAGTGAAACATACGTCAAGCCGGTGACCATAAGCACATATAAATTACAACTGGTCATAAAAAGTATTCGTCTCTATTACTGTTCTCTGTATAGCACAGTGTTTTACACCTTCAAAGTTGACTTTCCCCTGTGCAGATTTCTAACAGATATGTTTTAGTCACAGTTTCCTACAGTGAAAGAGGGGCTATGAACAAAAATATGCCCACCTTCACCGCCGGAACGATGAGGTTGATTTGAGGGAAAACTGTCGCTCCGCCTGCCTCCACTTCACTGAGCTGAGAGGACACAACAGCGTTAATTGTAACATAGTCTTTAGACGTCGTCTACACCAGCCGACTATAGATTGTGAAGGCGATAAAAGGAGCGATCTGAAGCTAGGGTAAGATAGCATCCAGCCTACTCTTAACCCAGCGCCGACGTGGGTTGGGAAGTGGTCGGGAGTAAAGTCATGGAAAGGTCCTGAAAGTGTGATATGGGCGCTAGCCTTGGTGCTGAAACGATATCTAACAACGGGGTCGCACTATTGTTGTATAAGATCAGATGTCTGAATAACGACGAATTTAATTTCAATTACCGTGTTTACTGTGCATTATGTACTAGATAACAAGATGAACGTATTTTGCACCATACGTAGTTGTATCTATCTTGTCATGTGATGAAGTAGACACAACTTACATATATTAAGAAAGTCAGGATCCTGTTGTCTGGCCTCTTCATGTGTCTCACCTGATCCTCCTGCAAACAGATAAATGTTCATGACTCTGAGATAACTTCTCTTTACGTTAGCGCTATCTGTATCTGGACTGAAGAAAGGTGTGTCGAAGTTGAAATGTTAGAGCCGTACCATGTGTCAAATATGCATAGAACTTTCCTAATGCGCCCCATTTCCAATACGATCTCTCAACGACCAGGCGGCGAAAACACTGGGTTTGTGTAACGTTTCATGTTGTACTTAGGATATGATGGAAGATATAAAAGACACAAAACACACAAAAAGCTATATGAAGTCCTTTGCGCTATCTGTGAAATCTTTAGTCGCTCAGCGGTCGTGACCTGTAGTTGAAACATCTATATCCGTGGACCATATAGATGTGCCCAAGGACAAAATTGGTCAACATTGTATCCTCACACAAATTTAAGAGAAGCCGGGAGCTAACCTCAAAGTAGTCGACATGCGGAACATAAAGTCCTCCCAGGCCATAGTTCACAACCTGTGCAAAATCAATCAAATCTGTTATCACTGTTATCTATATATTGTGACGGAACATTATGCATAGTATTGTACAGTACTGTATTATGTGATCGTAAGCAGGAAATACATGTTGCATTTTTTGTCTGAAAGATCAACGAAGCACTATCTATACCTGGAAACTTTCAGCGGACGGGTATTCTGTATTCAGTCCAGTGATGTAACTAACCCGTCGACTCAGTTTAGAGATGAGCTCTGTCGTGTTGTCATGAAGCCATCCACTGGAAGGTCGAGATCGAAATGGGATTTGTTATCAACCAAGGTCGACTACAGCAACGTTGAACATACAAACACCAACAAAGCTTTTAATCTGTTACCGAAGTCGTTTATCTGGTAAAATTACGAGCGTATCATCTATTAATCCTCGTAATGTACAGAAAGAAGAACACTTACGTTTCGCTGACCCTGAAGTTGCTGAGGAAAGCCTTTCCATTTTTATCCACTACAGGGGACCTCTTTAACTGCAACAGAAGTTAGTGCTTATGTCAGTAAAAGATAGGGATGATTCAAATAGAGATATTGCCACATCAAAACAACAACGATACATTAACCGAACGGACACGACCTACAAGTTAGATACAATTGTATTGTATGAGTTTGTTTCCGACTTCTTCAATTAACTTTACAAGATACACGTTTTGTTATAGCCATGCCCGTCGTAGAGGGATGTATTTCATTGTATACATTATCTGTATCCAAACATTTCTTATATAGTCGTAGTAGATAGATATCGACCTCTTTCAACGCTAACTCCCTCATCATGGCGGCCTCCTGGTCACTGATGACGTCATGATACAGGGCTATCTCAGGGCTCGTCTCGTGGAGCACCTCCATTTTGGCCGGACTGAGGTAGAGTTGTGGGCTGGTCCGGACGAACGTACAGCTGAGCCGTGAACTTGGCGCTTGGTTCTAGTCAAGAATAATCTACTCAAATAGAGTACCTCTATGGATATCATCTTCCTAAACAAAAGCGGCATTAAAAGCATGAATTAGCTTCGGAGGACTGTATCCCGTCATATGTTTGGTAAGCCAATATTTAATGACCCGCCCGAGGTGTATATCGTGTCATAACGCCTGGTCCTTTGCTATAACCACCGAATGAAACCACCGAGTGAGCGAAGCGAACGAGGTGTCAATACCGGTGTTAAAATGTTTTAATATCTGGCTTGCCGTAATTCTATGTGTTACGGCGGCATAACCAACATGAAATGGGGCATTCTGATTGGTTCACGTCGCCTGGTTATATAATAAAATAGTTTATCTTATCGGTGGCAAATGAAATAACAGACATACTATAACCAATCCGATATTAGTATTAATAAACTATCTTCATAAACTAGAAAAACTAGTTTATCACAACTGCACAATAGACAAACATACCTGAAGAGCACTGCGGTAGCAAAGGTTCTCATAGTCCTGCTGATAAGGTATGGCTCCTTGCAGCAGTTTCCCCATCTTGACGGTGACGTCACCTTGAAGCGTGACTTGCCGCTCTGATTCTACCACCTTCGACTTGATCTCCTGGTTGTTCGGCTCTAAGATATTGTATATACGAGTATGAATATCGTTATATTCAGATATATCGTTCAGGTGGCAAAATTGTAGAATGTAAAAGTTCTGAGTTCAAATCCATAGCAGGCATATATTTGTGCCATTGGGAAAGGCACTTATCGCATATTCCTCACTTAAGTAAGGTGAGAATGAGTACAAGCTTTGATTATGGACGTCTTGCGCGGGGTGGGACGTAAAGCCGGACACCTTGTGTTTATGTGAGCATGTTAAAAAATCCTACCACTCTGATAAGAAATAACAGGGAGTGTTCCTGTTTGCGTTGATCCGGATTAAACCTTAAAGCTATGCCTTCCTCATATTGTAAAATGTCCCAAACGCGTTAAGGAGGTCACTTGGTTATGCGAGACAAACAAAAACAGATTGGGAAGACGGGTATTAGTGTACTAAATGATGCCAATGTTGTGACCTAATGATCCCTGGCTCCAGAAGGGAAAGACAATGTCTTACTGTACTTACCAAGCTGCAGTGCCTCATTGTAGAACGGTAAAGCACGCTGGTGTTGCTGTAGCTGAATTGATAGTGATTGCAACAAATACATGTATGATAAAGCTGGTAAGTAACTTAAAGTTTTTGATCAGATATCAAATCTTTGGGGATCGATATTGATAAAAGTACACCAGATAGACGTATGGTCCGACATGCACGTTATTGGAACCTAGAAATTTTACAGAAACTTTGCATAGTCATGAAATCCCAACCTAAAGCAGCGAAAAATGAATAACAAATTGAAACTACAAGGCGCCATGCCTTACCTTTGTCAGAGCATCCCCTAGTTTTACCAGAACTTGCACTCTCCCCGGCGCTGAGTCATTAGCCGTGTCGTCAGTGATATCCGCCATCTCTTTCCCCTCCGTCAGATCTAGGGTGATTAGATACCACAGGACGGCGTTCAGATAATCCTCCTCGTTATAAGCCATATCCCCGATGTAAACGGTATCCTCCGCCTCAAGTGTGAAGGTGGGTTCTACTCTGGAGAGTCTCTTCTGTTTCACCACAGTACCGTCACTCTGACGGGACAGCATCACCAGCTGGCCCCGGGTCAGACTGCGCAGGTCCAGATGGTAGATATCCTGCAGTCTCGCCAGCGCAAGCGCAGACATCCTCAGGTCCTCTTCTGTCGGGAGTTCGCTTATTTTTATGACATCATCTGTGTGTGTTCGAGAAAAATATGGTCACCGACTCGTCCATTTTGTGAATCTGTTTACAAATACTGAGTCGTATTAAGAATATCACGTTTTAATGGTTGCAGTTATGCCCAGTGCAATTTTTTTGGTTATAATGCTTTAAATTGAAATGAATAGATTTTTTATTTCTTTTTTCTTCTTCTTGTCACGCTCGTCTGAAGGGCTGTTAGATTGTTGTTAACGATTCAAATTTATATGATACATTCATTGTTAAACCTCATTTTTGTGTTATTCATTTTATGTTGAGAATTCCAATAAAAAGACAAAGAGAACATTCAATCCAATAACAGAGTCATGAAATCTTACTCCCACTTCAGGAAAAGTTTTTTTTCCTAATTGCATACAAATTGCTGTGTGCTTGATATATTTGTATGCATGTGCGTTTTATATAG
This sequence comes from Branchiostoma floridae, assembly GCF_000003815.2. Lineage (NCBI taxonomy): Eukaryota > Metazoa > Chordata > Leptocardii > Amphioxiformes > Branchiostomatidae > Branchiostoma > Branchiostoma floridae. The sequence continues at coordinate 12,296,721 of NC_049985.1, read as the reverse complement.
CTATCGGTCAATGTACCTCAAATGATGCAATTAATCAACTAATCCATTTAGATATTCACCTCCATCACGTGCAACACCTACACCTGTCAGAAGCTGAGCGTGTTTGAGAATCCTGGAGTCGGTCTGAGATAGCCGCTTCACCAGGCGGTAGGCGCCCACGGGGTGCCGAGCATGGTAGGCAAGGTCGGCAAAACCCGGACGTAAAATGTTGTGTTCAAAATCCTCCACATACCTGTGACATGTACAGATATATCAAGTAATTTTCGATATACTCGTAAAACAAACATTACATTCAATCAATCCTTTTTGGTAGAATATGAATATATAACTGCAGTTCACCACAAATTATCTATACAGCGACATTATACACGTGCGTCTTGATTCGTTTACATATATTAGATGACTGTCCTATACGTTACATAGACATGTCCAAGTAGGACGAAACATGACAGAAATGTGCATCATGCTAATCTAGGTTTGCCTGTGAGTTGACTCTTACCTTCTGAGGTCTTCACTTGCACCATCTGTATCAGTAATGTACTGCCTGATCTCGTCAATCAACCTACTCTCAAATAGCAACATATTCTCCAGTCGGACGACCGCAGTAGAAAAGCCATGCTGTTTACTGGCATATGCAACTGTAGCAAACAGTGTGGACTGAAGCAATACAAGAACAAGCATGTCACGGTTGGTCAAGATATGTCAGAAAAGGGAAGATTTTAGGACTTTTAAAACGATGTGCTTTATCTACAGTGTTAACGTTACAATGTTGTATCACGCATGTAAGCCAATGACAACATCTGAACAGTACATAGCACGTATCTTTTTTTGTACCAATGACCTTGTGCACCAGTCATACCAAATCTGGCAACTCCCTTACTCGCGTAAGTATATAAGCTGAGAACATTGTGTGTCGGGTGGTGCTCGGGGTGGAGAAAGATGTTGATATAATAGCTTAAAAGTTCATATGTGAGATCATTCTGAGGCAAAGTTGAACTGTAAATGGTGATAATCTGATACATTTTGTAAACTTCCCTGTACACTTTCACTAGCATTTGGGTACGAGTTTTATGACCCCCCCCCCTCCCCTGATATTTCTCGATTGGTCCCTGACAAGGATGTTTGGCTTGTAACTTGTGTTCAGTAAACATGATTTAACTGACAGGTGAATACTATTAAAACCCATAGGTCAAGCCAAGAAAGATACCCATGTTGCGACGGACAGTAACCTAAGTCATATTTTGGACGGAAAGTGATAAAAGATACGCCTTACAAAAATATTTGCAATCCGCACACATGTAACGTTAAACCCATGTACTCCTTAACACTATTCACACATTGATGAGGAGGGATGTCGTCCTTGTGCTGATCCACACAAAGATAAACATGCCATTGCCTGAACACTAACGTTATATAAAGCTGAACACGATTGTCATAGGTGCTGAACTCCTTCCTCACACAGATGAACATGCCTGTCCCTGGTGCTGAAATCTATCCACACACATGTAAACATGCCTGTCCATGAACATCATCTCCTTTGGGTAACAGTACACATCACTTTCTGTAAGCAAGAGAAGTCTACAAGTCAGATAATTATCAACGGTAATCAGTGACGCAATTTATTAACGTTAACTTAATGAAATTGTTGTGTAACGTTATCGTTAGAACTGGCAGACACAAACTTGACAACGTAATAGTATTAACTTACATAAACGTGGTTCGTCAACTTGTGATATTTTTCTTCACGATACGTTTTGCAAACATTCATCGACAGTGGTGATAAGTTTTTCGGAAGACAATATTATCCAAGGTTGAGTATTCAAACCACACAATGGAATTAATTTGGCCTACTCAGTGCTGCAGAAGAAACATGTCCTAAGATTCTCACGCATAAAATTAATCGCAGGGTCGGAATTACGCCTACTTTTGTTATGCCACTTGTTTGATTAGATATAATCTAAAGTTTCATCTATAGCTTCATTGTTAGATACTAAATGTTTTAACGTTAAATATTATTCTGGTCAGCTTGTTGCTCGGAATGCGAATGAGGACTTCAATGAGGGGTCATGTTTTTCTTGCGAGGTCAACTCTCATCCGGGACATTCAGCTGCTGGGTCAGTGGAAGAAGCGAAATTCTCATACGACGGTGTAGTCGAATGTAATCTTTATCATTTATATCCACGTTATTTCAATATAACATCCTGTAGCCTAAAAATCTGATTATAATTACGGTTTTTGTATTTTGTATGATATTTTTGACTGTTTATTTGCTAACATTATACCAAAAGCCCTGAACTGAAAGACTTATGTACCCTTCGCTCTTATAGTGGTACCGTCCAAGCGACATTTTCGCGGGAAAATCGACCTTCCACCATTTCTGTCTCTGGTTTTGCCGCCATTTCGTCTTCCTTTCACAGTGATACGGAAGGTTCTACATTACAAGACGAACTGCACGTACTGTCGTGACAGGGTTCAAGATGCTGGGGAGTGGTGTGTTACAGCGCCAGCCTCTGTCAGAGACACTGAAGGCGAAGTGAGTCGGGTTTGCGCGCACGTTTTGTGGTGTTTCATTATTCTTTGAATGGCAGCATGGCGCCTGCAGTGTAGGGAAAAGGTGCACACTGTGGTTTCCGCCGTTGTCGGTGGTACTGTCCACCAAAATTTTAACTTTAGAGCATTCCTGATAATTCAGTCATAAGTAAAACTGGGGTTGTCCTGGAAACTGCACTATAAACGTCTTCAGCTAGCCCCAGAAGGGGAACTTGCATGGCGGACAAACGTCCTTATCCCGTCAAGAAGGGCGCCCTCTCCGTCTCCGAAAAATATCTGATATCTGAGCAGTGTGGAGTTCAGTAGAGTAGAGCCGTTCTGCTCCAGTTTATGCCGCTCTTCTGTATCAGGTGACTGTCATTGTAGTTATCAATTTGTGATTCAGTGCTTCTAGTCGTATACCAAGTAATAAATCTGGCTCCATACGAATGAAGATTTATTTTGTCTTGAGTCTTAATTTGATAACTTTTAACGTCTGCATCTGCATAAGATACCCCCAAATGACCCCGCGAGGGGCAAAAGTAGGGGGGGGAGCTGAGGCTCCCGGGTTAGGGCGGGCAGGCCGCCTGCCTGGCACGGAAGTGCTCAACGTTGGGAGCGCTTACAACCGTGCCAGGCAGGGCATTCCACTCGGGAATTGTGCGTGGGAAAAAAGAATGTTTGTAGATATCGGTGCGTGCGAATATGTGTTGATATTTGAAGTCGTGACTACCCCGGGTGCGCCCTTGGGCAGGCTTCAGAATATTGCTGGCATCTATGTTAATATTATTGTTGACTACTTTATAGAAAAAGGTGAGGCGGGCGTTCCTCCTCCTTTCGGAGAGAGGGCGCCACTGCAGGTCTGAAAGCATTTGTGTCACGCTGCTAGTCTGCCGGTAGTCATTTAGGGTCACTTGGGCTGCCCTGCGCTGGACGGCCTCCACCGCCTGTATCCCTTTGTTGGTGTACGGGTCCCAGACGATGGCACTATATTCCAAGTGAGGCTGTACCAGCGCTTTGTAACAAGTGGCCTTGACCCTAGATGGACAATGGGTCAAGTTGCGCCGAATGACTCCTAGGACCTTACCAGCTTTGCTAGTGGCGTGGTTGATATGGGTGTCCCACCGCAAATCGTCGGACAGTTGTACTCCAAGATAGGGGTGGGACTTAACACCGGTAAGGGCTTCTCCACAGAGGGAGTACTGAGTTATGATGGGGTGCTTTTTACGGGTGATATGGAGGATGTGACATTTAGAGGGGTTGAACGACATGAGCCAACGATTTTGCCATTCTGTTAGCGCATCGAGGTCGGACTGCAGCCCTTGTGCGTCAGAAGGCTTGCTGATAGTTCGATAAATCAAGCAATCGTCAGCAAACAGTCGAACATGTGAGCCAACGGAATCAGGTAGGTCATTAATGTAAAGCAGGAATAGCAGAGGGCCTAACACAGTACCCTGCGGAACTCCAGAGGTGACCTTGACAGCTTTAGATGTTCCACCGTCAAAGACAACCCTCTGGGTTCTCTCCGTAAGGAAGGCCCTAAGCCAAGACTGAAGGAGGCCAGAAATACCATAGTGCTCGAGCTTGCTCAGCAGACGTTCGTGTGGCACAGTATCGAATGCTTTGCTAAAGTCAAGCACCGCGGCATCGACCTGTTTGTTCTGGTCCATGTTCTTGGCCAGGTCTTGGAGGGTAAGCACCAGCTGGCTCTCGCAGGACAGACCCTTCCTGAAGCCGTGTTGCGCAGGGGACAGAATGCCATGGGCGTCTAGATGTTTCATCATGTGGCTGTGCACGATGTGTTCGAGCACTTTACCACAGACCGATGTCAGAGACACCGGCCTATAGTTTGATGGCAAGGTTCTGTCCCCCTTTTTGAAGATTGGAGCGATGTTAGCTGTTCTCCAATCTTCAGGAACATCTCCCATGGATATTGACTGGGAGAATATGACCTGTAATATTGGCGCAATTTGTTCGGCTACGGTCTTCAGGAGGCGAGGTGGTAATCCGTCTGGTCCTGTGGCCTTGCTGGGGTTAAGACAGGAGAGCTGTTTGGCTACCCCCTCCACTGTGATGTTAAGGGAGGGGATAGTTGGAGCTTTGGGTTCGCCAAGGGTAGGAACGGTGGTCTTATCCTCCCTGGTAAACACTGACTCAAACTGGGCCCCCAGTGCATCAGCCTTTTCTTTGGGGTCAGATGTTAGCACCCCCTGATGTCTTAGGGCGGACGCACCAGTAGAGTCTTGTCTGATGGATTTGACATAGCTCCAAAAGGCCTTGGGATTATCCTCGATGTTAGACTCCAGGTAGTTGGAGACATAATCCCTATGGGCCTTCCTAACTCTCTGCTTAACGCCCTTCCTACACCTCTTGAACTTTGCCCAGGCTTCATTGGAGTTGGATCTCCTAGCCTTGGAAACGTCATGGGTATTCCCACAGAATGTTGAGAATACATTGCAAGAGCATGTTGCAAGTATTTTAATGCAGAAGTTGACGTGGAAAAGACATGGCCATTTTTATCTCCTCCAACATTTTTTTCTGTAAATCTTTATTTGTAAATGGTGCAATTGCAAAATGTCATCTCAATTATTTTATTATTTAATCACCGTGCATCCTGCTGCTGAAATTTATTAAGATGACGTGCAAGATAGTCCCTTACCCCCAAACTCAAAGTATTAAAAACACTGACTGCATTATTAAATTGCTTTACAACTGTATATCGTAGGACATGAACAATGAAACTTTGCTCTTGTTTCAGGTTGGCTGAGTTAGAAGAGGACTTCAGTGATGGCAATGTCACTGAGAAGGTACGTATTCTATGCATAGATTCAAAATGTATCAGATATGATCATAAAGTAATAAACCGTCGAAGCTGTTCATCTTTCTTTCCGCATGCTCAAAAGAACATAATGAATTAAATCCTATGAATAGATTCAGTTTGCATTGTAGGAGATAACCTTACTAAACATCAAGCAGTACTTAGATGTTAGAACTAGTAGTGTAAAGGATTTGTTAAAGTTAAACACTGCAATTCACTCAATGCTTGTATGTAGGCTATGCTTTTGTGTGCACTCTGTTTGTATGTATTGTTGTAGAAGACCTTTTGAAAGTTGCTAAATTCTGGATTTGTTACCAATTCAGCTGTCTTTTAATGAAAATAATGATCATTGTCAATGAAATGTCCTGCCCCAGTCACTCATGCATCCATCATTGTTTATTCAGGGTTATATTAAGAAGAGAGCGTTGCTTCTGAATGGGTTGATGACTCCAGATGACCACAAACTCATCCTGAAGCTGGACCAAGAGCTGAAAAACAAGTCACTACCTGAGGTGTGCTATGGAAAGGTTTTTACATATTTAACTTTGCCATACTGTAATTCACTTTATCTTCACGGTACCAAATTTTCACGGTCTGAGAAAATTGAACTTGTTCTCGGAACTAAATGTTCACTGTCGAGGCAAGTGCGCATGAAAAAAGTCTGTGAATTATTTTTTATCGGTAATGATAAGTTCACGTTACAGTCGTGACCGTGAAAACCGTGAACATAACATTACAGTGAAAAAATCAGGAATTACAGTATTTTCTGGCCATGTGTTACATGTTTGTATGGATTCATGAGCAGAAAATACTTATGTGTTTATGGAGTATAAGTTTTTATTAGAAGGCATCACACCTCTACAGGTAGTACAGCGATAGCAAAGATTGTTTTGTCGTTTTATTTATTGCTCTTCTAGGTCAAAAATTGGTTTAGCTTTGACTTAAAAGAGTAATAAACAATGCTCATAAGTCAATAGTCTTTTCAAATCATGAGAACTTAAAACATAGTTTACTTTTACCTTTTTTGTTGTGCTGAATTTTTGTAACTGCTTAAAATACATGAAGTCACTGTAACAAAATTACTAACAATCACCATAACTATTGTTTGACACACTGTCAATATTGTACATCTATGACTTTCCTTTTACAGAAAGAATACATAACAGAAGTCACCAAAGTGCTTGACAAGTACACAGCAGGGTCTATCAGCCAAGACTCCATGGAGTGTGAGACAAGTGAGACCAACTGCAGTTCCTCTGAGGAGACTGGGGAAAACTCCAAAACAGTAGAGGCATGCAGCAGTGAGGATAGTGGAGTGTTGACCAGCAGTGGAGATGAAGAAAAGGCACCAGAAACTGGAGTGAAAAAGTCTCCAAAAAACATCAAACAAGAGAAAGGAAGTGATGATGGAGGTTTGTGGTGCTTAGAAAATAATGGAGAAAAAAAAAGATGTTTTTAGAAATGTCTGTTTACATTTGATGTTTGCCTTTAAAACAATGACTGACTAATAACGTATTGCTTTGTATTTAAAGTAAGGTTTGAATCATCCATTGACTGATGATAATTTAACATGCATATTTTTATTTATCTTTGTCTTCCTTCTTTTCCTCCAGTGTCTCCACCAAAGAGGCGAAAAGGAAAACTGAATGGTAAAGGCCAGCCAACTATCATGTCAATGTTTTCAAAAGTGTAAGTATGTTTTATTTACTGTTATATTGGCATAAAATTAGCCTATTTTTCCATGGTAGCTAGTGGGATTGTGGTGGGAGTTGAATGTAGTTTCTTGACACCCAGTCTCTTATTTTGAGCTGAAATACTAGTACAACTAGAGTTCGGCGACCTCATACCTCCATGAAAATTTAGAGCTTTCGTAAATTTCATGCAATTGACTAACACATTAACATAATTTATGCATGGTATTGTTCATCATTGACTAACGTACACATGTCACAATTATAAAATTCCCATTATTAATCATAAAGCGTTTTTGCAATTTTTACATAAATTATGCAAATAAGTTCCTCATTACCATATTTGGTATCTGTTTATATTCCACCTATCATAGTTAACATGTATTACATTTATTGAAGTCCAGTTATTGAAAACAATGAATTATACAATTTCCTCTTTAATTATGCAAATTAAGTCCTCATTTGCATAAAATGTATATCATTATGAACATCTTTGCCTAAGGTACCCGCATGCCTAATATGATGCCAATCCATCAATCCTTTCTGCAGTTATCGTCTTTAGAATGTCTTGACAAAAACGGCCCTGCAGTTCCGAAATTAAATGTTAGGGGGCTGAAACCTGCCCCACTTTGTCATGACACTGCAAGCTATCTACCAGCCAAATGTCAAGACCATATCACATCCAGGACAAGAGATACATTGAAAAAACTGCCATGATATAATATCCTCATTAATTATGCAAATGTACTCCTATTTTGCATAATTAGTATTTAATCTTGTACAACATTGTCTAAGGTACCTACATACCAAAAATCATGAAAATCCGTTGTTCCCTTCTTGAGTTATCCTCGTCAGAAGTTTTTGACAAAAATGCCCCTGCTATCCCCAAACTAGACGCTAGGGGGCCCAAACTTACGTAATTTTTTCCTGAGCACAAGAGCTATCTAATGCTTAAAAATCTTGACCATAGCATGTTCAAAACACCGAGATGGCAAAACCGGAAGTTGCGCTGCAGTACCAAGGCCACACACCAGGGGGCCCAAAATTGACCTTGACCTTCGTCTTCCCAACCCCTACCTACATACCAAATATCATCGTAGTCCATCAAGAGGTTCTCAAGTTATGATGACCACAAATATGCGGACACACAGACACACACACAAACACACACACACACACACAGACACACTCAAAACTATACCTCCATTTTTTCATGGAGGTAACTATTCCCTTTCCTACAGTACATGTAGCTCTTAAAAAGCATTATCACATGCTGTTCGGGGTTCTTACCAGGACTTTTTGTTGACGTAGGTGGCATCGTAGCGCCACGAAGCTATGTCGCAAATGACGCAGGCGTGAGCATCAGAAAGGGGTCTGGGGGCATCCCCTTAAATTTTTGTCAGAAACATTTTCCCCTGTTTTTATATGGAAAATGTACTGAAATAAAGCCAACATTTTTTTTATCTTTGTTACAAAACAACAAAAAGCCCTTAGTAATAGATAGAACATAGGCGTGGCTTGATTATGTGAAATAGGGGTTGCCCCACCCACACAGGGTTCCTTTAACACCCGAGGCGAAGCAAGTAGTTGAGCACATTAGATATTGTTTTGTTGCGACCTGTACGTACTATTGTAGATATATACATGTACGTAGTGGGTATATTACTATATATCTGCAGTAAAGGCCTTGATCCATCCATTCATTCATAAAAATCATTCTAACTGTATAGAAACCCCTCTTATCTCTTGCACAGCCCCCAGAAAAGGAAGGCCACTGATAGTGGTCCTGAAGTTGATTCTTCTACAGACGAAGGAAACAATTCAGAATCAAAGGTAAGAATTTTTCCTCCATTAGGGTAGAGATGTCAATGTCATGGACATGATTTTTTGTCAAAACATTTCTCGTATTGTTTCTTACCTGTTTAACTGATCTGTCTTGTCGTTCTGCAAGATTTGTTTCTTTGAGCCTTTGTTTATTCATGAAGTACTCAATATGGCCTACCATTTGGTATTGTCTTTGATCAACCTCCATATTTTACATTTTTTTGTATGTACTAGGTAGAGCATGAAGACAAGAAGATTAAGCATGAAGATAATGACATGGATGCTGATGCAAATGGGTAAGTTAACTTACTATATGTTAATATGTAGGATATTTTCTACAGAATGCAAAGCTAATTGTACAATTTACTGTTTGTCATTGCTGTAAAGCAACTTGAGAACTTGTGTCTTTTTGTTCCAGCCCTGAGTTGAGAAAGAAAGAGACGACCTGTTCTCCACAAAAGCCAAAGGTATTTAGAACACATTCTTCTATATGTTACACAGAAAACAGGAGAATAAATGTTATAGAACCAATGTCAGTAATGAAAACAGTATCCAAACATTTCACAGGAACAGTAACAGCCTTCACTTAAAACCCTTAGGAGTTACTGTTTTTCTAGCACAGTTAAGCATAGTATTCTTGCCATTACCAGATACACAGTACATTGAAATAGCACAGTACATTGTTGTGTCACCCTGTGGAAAGTCTCCTGATACATGAATGTCCTTGTTGTATCCTGTCTATGATAGGCTCCTCCAGTCAAGTGTAAGGAGTGTCGTCAGCTGTTGGATGACCCTGACCTTCGCATGTTCCCTGGGGACCCACAGGAGGCTGTGAGTTGTAGATACTCAACATGTATTTCTGTTCGCCATCAACATCCTCTAGTTATCATTTCCTTTGAAACTAGAGGCTTTAGAGGCTTAGAAATGTAAGATAACCGCTTGGGCTGCATTGCAAAGAGTTAGGCATGTAGGTAGCCCTGGTGACAAGGGCATTCAAATTTGTAAGTACATGTAGTACATCAAAAACCATTTGCTAAACAGTTGTCAAAGCTGAGTATTGTATTACTATGTCTATAATCAGTACATCAATGTGTACGCTTAACCATAAATCATGACATGTACATATGTACATGTTAGAAATTCTCAGTTATCAAAAAGAGTCCCTTGTTTTCAGGTTGACGAAGTAGAGATGTTGACAGACGAGCGGCTATCTCTTTTGGAAGAAGACCAGGAGTATGGCACATATGACGATCGTCCACAGCATAAAATTACCAATTTCAGGTAACAATCCCTATTGTGTCCCTTCAACATCTATATATTAACCATTGCCTTTCATAGTCTGTGTAGACTGACTGACAGTAGTAGCCATTCCCTGTTTTGAAATGAAACTAAGAAGTTGCTTTCAAGAAATGAACAAATACATATTTCACCTTGTTTCATTCTAACCTCTTTCTTCAGTGTGTGTACAACAAAATGTAGCTGGCTTTGTCGAATTGCCATGCACTTGGTGTGTTAATTGTATTCAGAGAAAAATTTCATTCCCTCTATTTCCTAAGGAAATATTGTTCTAATTTTTACTGATTTACTCAATTAGTGATCAAACTTGAGTTCCTTTGTAAGCAGACCATGATTACATTGCAAGAGAAAAATGTAGTTTTACAGATAATGATGAGATTTTTGTCGTGTTGTTTCCAGTGTGTATGACAAGAACACCCACCTGTGTGCCTTTGACACGGGGCTGATAGAGAAGAATGTTGAGCTGTACTTCAGTGGAGCAGTAAAGCCAATCTACGATGAGAACCCAAGTGCTGACGGTCAGTTTCTTGACGTAGCTTCTGTACGTCACTTGTTTTATCATAATTCCTATTATGTGTCCCCACCCTTTTGGAATATGTGTGTAGAAAGTAGTGAAAGTTTTGGAAAGTCTGTCCATGACACCAAATTAGTTAGAGTCAAAGCTATTTTGATTAAAATGTTTTATGCAGATTCCATCGTTTCTTGCTGTCTCTTTTAATGTTTTTAATTTTTACGTACATATAGGTGGCGTGCTGGCAAAGAATGTCGGACCAATCAATGAGTGGTGGACTGCAGGCTTTGATGGCGGAGAAAATGCCCTTATTGGTTTCACTACAGGTAAACCATGCATACTCAAGATAACCTACCTTACTAGTCGACCCCTTTACCTTCAGGTAGTTGGTCAGACTCAAACCAAGCAGTTTTATATTTTCTCCATTGAAAACATTAAAAATTATAATTATAGAGCTGAACTGTCATGAAGAAAGCAAAATACAATAGTTTACAATGTTGTATAACAATGTACATTGTATGAAAGTCTTTAGAATGCATTTTTTTATGTTTTCTGCAGCGTTTGCTGAGTACATTGTGATGCAGCCAAGTGAGGCGTACGCCCCCTTTATGGACACCATGTGGGAAAAGATCCACATGAGCAAACTGGTCATCGAGTTTCTGGTCAACAACCAAGAAGCTGCTTACGAAGACCTCTTAAACAAGATCCAGGTCTGTTCATTTGTGGCACTTATACAAAATGTACTTGTGATGATCTTGAACAAGCTATAAATATACAGAACTTCTAAATCTTTTGTGATCGCTTCTCAATACTTCAGACGATACTTTGTAGTGTCTTTAGAATATGTTTTGTAAAACTAAAAGATGCAGATATTTTGTAGTCACGACTGTGAATGCCTACCCAATTATAGACTTGGTAACCCTGTCTGGCAATGAAAAAAAAATTGGAAAGGTGATTTGATATAATGTCTTGTATTTCTACTCTTGATCCTCTTGACTTGTTTCTTCTGCCTCCTCTGATCTGATCATAGACTATTAATATTCATGAGGTAGGTTATGTTCCTCTCCTGATTGGTTGATATTGCATGTGGTATGTAGTGATACTGAACTGGACCAATCGATATGCACTGTTGCACAAGGCATGAAGAAAGTACAAAGGCCCTACGAAAGAGTTGCATTACTCTTGTTATCATGGTAATAGATTGATGATGATTGTCTTTCTTTTCTCTCATACTTGTGAAACTTTTTAATAGTTTTATTTCCTGGCTTTCCTGTAGACCACAGTTCCTCCCCAGAGCCTCCGTGTGACGTCCTTCAGCGAGGAATCACTGCTCAGACATGCACAGTTCGTGGTGGAACAGGTCTGGTATTCAACTGTTGCAAATTCAAATTTTTGAATTGAATGTGATCTGTAACTGAAGTTTGAAACTTAATCAAATCTGCATGTATGTATTCTTGTAAACTATTGCAAGTGTTTGTCTTGCCTTTGTGTACATTTATTTGTAAGCAAGTGTAACATGCAGCCTCTTCTTGATTGACAGGTGGAGAACTTTGACCTCGCGGGTGATGCTGACGAGGCGCCGCTCCTGACCACACCCTGCATGAGGGCACTGATCAAACTGGCAGGAGTCACACTGGGGAAAAGGTGTTGTACCAACTTGTGATATGACTTTGACCTCAGAGGCTTCTAGCAAACAAGATCTTGTTGCTGAAATGTCTTTCATACATTTTTGTATAGCCTTTCCCTTACCTAGTATGTACATGTACATGCTTGTGCATGTGCACCTTTGTTGAAGAACATGAAATAAAAGGTCAGGTCTGATTAAAGAAAATTGTTTTCAAGTCTTTCTCATATATGTTAACGTCATGTAATATATATTTTTTTTTCTTCTAAAAGGCGAGCTGGGAGAAGTGGCATTAAGCAGCCCAGGAAAGTCAAGGCCAAACCCATGCGCCAGACCAAGGTGACTTGTAGACAGTTTGTTATTTTCAATTGGTGTGTTTTTATTTTTCTGATGGAAGCTACAGAACATCTGTCATGTATTTTTGACATTGTGCATGCTGTACATATACTTTTGTATTTGTTATGCAATGTATATTGTAGACACTGAGGTTAGATTTTTTGTTGAAAACAGTGCTTAAGGGAGTTACTGTTGACAAGAGGGAAAAAAATTACAGTATAGATGTCGAGAATTTGAATAGTGTAACTCGTGATGCAAAAGAACTGAACAGAGGTCTTCTTTCTATTTGCAGGCTACTACAACCAACTTGGTGTGCAGCATCTTTGACACATTCTTCAAGGACCAAATTCAAGATGACAAGGCTGGTGGGCCACGTAGACGGCGCTGTGGTGTTTGTGAGGTTTGTGGGAATATATTTATATACATTTACAAATTTAAAATGCCTTCTATTGCATTATGCAAACCACACAGAAGTGTGGTGAATTTTGTAGATGTAGTTTCAAAGAACAATTAAGGAAGCTCAACATGATGACATTTATTGGGAATCAGCTGATATGTTTCTGCACCTGTTGCACCTGAAACAGGTGTGTCAGCAGGCCGACTGTGGCACCTGCGTGGCCTGTAAGGACATGACCAAATTTGGGGGAACTGGCAAGTCCAAGCAAGCCTGTGTCAACAGGAGGTAAGTCTACTAAGTGTCACGTATTGGAAAACAATAGTCTACTACACTTCAAGGAATAGCTTTTTCAAGTTGGTAGGTCACAGAAAAAATGTTCTTGTGATGCATCAGAGGGAAAATTTGAAGTCCACACCATTCATGAACAGAGAGGAGGGTTATGTGTAAAATTTTAACGACTATGTCATTGCCACAACACCACCTGCAGCAAGGAGTTGTAGAAACCTTTCAGGCATTGACAAAGGTAGTTGAGGAGTTACCAAAGTATTGCCCAGGTAGAATTCCTCTAGGTTTTGTCCAGGGCTGTGTCCAGCTTTGAATTTTTTCATTTTTTTTCCATTGGACATGTGAAATAATTTCTGTCCCAACAAGAACATTTCTGTCCCAGGACAGGTCTCGGAGACAAGGGGTGGGAGGGTCTAACTCTAACCTTCTTCCTGCTATTGAATTCCATAACTAATGCACATTTGATGCCAAATCCTACCTCAGCAGGGAGGGGGTTACTGTAAATGCATTTAAGTTCGCAGGAATTTAATTTCACAGGAGCGAGAAAAAGGACTCTCCGCTAGTTCGCGCTAGCACCATGCATTGTAGTCTCTTAATGCCATGGGAAAATGTTCGCGGTGGTTTTAAGTTTGCGGTGAAGCGGCCACCGTGAAAATCGCGAACATTAAACCACCGCGAAAGTTTCTGCATTCACAGGGTTGGACAAGTTTTCTAAAATTGACTTGTCCTATCGGGCAAGTAAATTTTTTAAGTACTTGCCCGATAGGACAAGTCAACTTTTCACTTGCCCGAAATCTAAATGACATTTTTCTATGTATATTCATGGCCTTCAATGGAATTTTTGTTATTGGCTCTATTTTCTGTGTTAATCAATGCTTGATGTCATGACTTTGAAAAGTAGCAAGTACATCAAAATCTCACTCAATGGAGAAAAGCTAACTTGTCCGATCGGGCAAGTGGGGAAGGACATGCACTTGCCCGATTGGCATTTTCACTTGCCCGGGACTATAGGGCTAGTGGACTTGTTTATCCCTGATTTACAGTGTTTGGCACTGATAAGGACATGACTGGGAAGTGCTTGACTTTAAATCTTGGCTGTTGTCTTGTTTCTCTGTTCTGTAACAGGTGCCCAAATATGGCAGTGCAGGATGCTGATGATGACGACGACATAGAGGATGACCTTGACAAGGAGTTCAGTTCCACCGTCGGACACAAGAGGACGCACTTCTCTCCCAGGAAGAAGGTCAATAGCAAGGTAAGACTGTTGGTTTTCCTTACAGATTGGTTACCTAGCAACCATTGCTAAGAAACAACATTTTGAATTGGCACCACCCTTGTAAAATGTTTAGTACATACTCAGGATTCATTATACCAAGTTTCATGCTTTTACCACATTTTGCAAGAGTCTAGCTATATTTTGCACCAATCGCCTAGACTACAATAATCTTTGATGTGTTTTGCAAGATCTTTGCAGAGCAATAATTTAATTTCCTGAGTTTAAGTCTTTTCTGTAACTAGTATTTGTAGTACTAAATTGTAGCAGAATACAGATTTATGAATATCAATTACATATGCAACTGTCTCCTTAATTTTTTAGGTGAAGATAAGCTGGGAGGGAAAACCAATCAAGGAGGAAGGGAAGAAAACATTTTACTCTGCTGTCATGCTGGAAGAAGAAAAGGTGAAGAAAACCTGTTTGAATTTCCCATTTTAACCATTGTATGTCGTAAATGAGACAAAGTTGTGAAATGTGTTAGTATTTAAATAACCTAGATTACTTACTTACTTACTTAGGCCTACTTGCCCATTCTTGGGCCACGGACTTCAAATGTAGTTCTCTCCATCTTTGGCTAGATTACTGGCAGAAAATTACTCTGCACATCATATATAGTTCTATCTGTACGATATTTTGTTTAACACCAGCATGACTTTGCTATTTCATTTAGCCTCTGAATATATGTAACAATCTGATATGTTATAGCAGCGTTCCCGCCAGGTTTCTGGAAGTATGCGTCCAAATATTTGGGAGGGGCGTAATGAGCGCCGGAGGCGCGAGACGAGCGCCGCAGGCGCTCGCATTCTAGGGGGGTTCGGGGGCATGCTCCCCCGGGAAAATTTGGATTTTCAAACCCTCTAGAACACAATTTCCTGCAATTTGAGGGGATAATCATGCACTTGAGATTGGATGTCGGTTGCCTCTTTTACTCCCGTTTTCAGTTATCGACGACCACCCTCTTCATCAAAATACGTTATATTAAAAAAAACTGTAAGCACAGGGAATCAGCCTTCCGTGATCTGGCCCGGGTATTATTTGTCCAGACATATCTATATGAAAATTTTGGATTTTTGATGCTTAGAAACAGGGCTCTAGCGGCCTAGCCTGTCCGTCAGCCCGTGAAAAAAATTCTGCCAATTTTTTTCCGTCATTGAATAAAAAAATGTCTAACGTTACCTCGTGCGATCGATGTTGCGCCCTCCCGCATCAAAAATTTTTCCGAGACGATAAAATAATGGCGCCATCACACTTTGTGTCTTTTTTCTATTTTGCCCGATGATTTTAGTCAAATTTTTCGAATCGGTGGGGTTTTACAAGGCCTTGCCGTCATTTTCCACGAGCGTGCGTTTGTTCCTGCGACCTCAGGTAACCCCGTTTTCGGCGTGAAATCTTTGGCTGGATTTCTTTTTAAATAGATCAAGAACGTTATACATCACTCGAGGAGGACGATCTGCTGCCTCTTTGGCAGTGATCATTGCCGGTGTAACCTTGAAGCAGTAGCCAGAAAGACGGCGCTGCGATCGACGGTCCGTCTGGGGAGGGGGGCGTGCCGCGCCATGTGCCACGGAGTGCACAGCCGACTCGAGCGACGCTTGACAACAATATTGCGGCCCCTTTTCTGCCGCAAATTTTGTCTTTTTGAAATAAAAGAAATTTTGTATAAATTGTAGGTAAATTTTGTATAAATTGTAAAGGTAGGATTCCTTCGTATAAAGACAGATTTTTAAAAAGATTCCAGATACATTTTGTACACTGGTGGTACAGGTCAGCCTTTCTTTCAGATTTTTTTATGGACGCATTCAGCTGAGCCAAGTGCGTCTTTCCAGAAAAAAATGCGTCCAAAGACGTAAAGACGTATGCCTGGCGGGAACGCTGTGTTATATAGCATCTTTTATATGTTAAAAATAGAAATACACATTTCAAATGTCTGTTTATCATACAATTTACAAAGAGACTGGCAATACAGAAAACATGACTGTGCAGTCCTGATGTGTTGCAGATCGAAACAGGCGACTGCGTGACCGTGACCTCGGAGGACCCCACCAAACCACTGTTCATCGCTCGTGTCATGTACATGTGGGAGGACAGTGGGGGGGACATGATGTGTCATGTGGGCTGGTTCTGGTGAGAACAGGGCTGGTGCATTTTGTGTACCGTAGATAAATAAAAAATAGTGCAGAAGGGTGTTTGTCACATTTGTGGAATGATTGGACAGGATCCTGGAAAAGTCATCTTTGTTGATACTACAATGCTAAACTTTCATCCAACACAAAGGTATACACAGGTCCAATTTGCAACGACCTTCTTCAGGATCAATACAGATGACCAATCACTTAAGAATGTTAACATGCGATACATGTAGTTACAGACAAGTGATCTTATTAACTTGTTAACTTGTACAAGAGTAGAAGAGGAAGAGTTAAGCACATCTTGAATAGAGGATTGTCCTGTGCATTCCTTCTGTTGACAGTCTGAGGAAGTATGAAGTAGGTGTGTCAAACAGGACCATCCCTACAGTCATATACATGTAGTTTATCTGACTTGCAGTGTAGAGAACTGCCTCAACTGCACAGTTTTTGTACAATTAGTCATTTTGGTTAAATGTTTTTGTTGTCCTGTTGAAATAGGCACACAACACAGATTGCTATGCTGTTGTTAACATAGCTTAAAGTTTTACCTTTTAGAGGAAAAACGTGACCTTGCACTTTGTCCTGTAGCCGAGGCTCAGACACAGTCCTGGGTGAGACATCAGACCCACTGGAGGTGTTCCTGGTGGATGAGTGTGAGGACATCCTGATACAGTTTGTCAAGTTCAAATGCAAGGTACGGTTTCCTGCTGATGTCCATCTACATTCCTTACAGTTGCTTTTAGGACATACTTGTAGTTACTGTCAAGGACATTTTTACTTTGTTATCACAGCAATGTTCCATGGCGTTCTGTACTACTTTTGAAGATGTAGTTTTAAAATGTTGCTAGTGTCGATGAGATCTTTGTCTTCTTCCAGGTGATCCTTAAGACGTTCGACAAAGACTGGTTCAGTCATGGGGGAGTGGAGGACCCAGACTCTGACTATCCCATCAAGGAGGATGACGGCAGAACTTTCTTCTGTCAGAAATGGTATGGCTTAGCTTTCATAGTCTTGTATGTCTTGTATGTGGTGAATGCGCAAACTTGTAGACTTGTGTTGTATTATATATAGTGTATATGATAAAGTATAACCAAACATATTCAAAAGTTTTGTAACAGTTGAATCTCTGTGATGTTAAGGTATGATCCTGACCTGGCCAGGTTTGAGGACCCACCAGTTCTAGAGGAGGGTAGCGGACACAAGTTCTGTCCACTCTGTCTCAGGCTTGACCACAGCAGAAAGGTACATCTTTGGGCCTTTATGTTTTTAATTACATGCTGTCAGATTGTGATAACTGCGTGAAAACATAAAGTTAGAACATTTTTCCTCATAGCCTTTGAAGCAATGTCTGCAGTACTAAAGTTGCTTAGATTTGAACTTCCTGTACATAATACAAAAAAAATGTATGTCAAATATGTAATGTTTCCTGTAAATTTTGTCTGCAGTCAGAGATTCCCATCGTTGGTGAACAACTAGACGATACAATGGGGGATGACAACAAAGTCTACTATAGGTAAGAATTTTATACTACTTACGTCGTTAATGTTTGTTGGTACATGACATATGTTATCAAGCTTTTTCTGATTTATTGATTAAGCATGTTAAGTTTTTGTCTTGCTCAGTTGAAAACTAAAGCTGGCTTGTGGTAGTTTCTACAAAAGTTTTGATAATTTTTAAGTGCTACAGCCTTAGCAGAATTCCTTCAAAAACAGTTGTTTTATTATTTATCTTACTTGTCATTTTCTCTCTTAATAGTTTATGCCAGAAGGGTGGACTGGAGTACAAGATTGGTGATGATGTGTTTCTGCTACCTGACTCATTCTCTTTCAGGTAAGCTTATTTTTCCTGCTGTTGTACTGTATCACAGATTAGACTTGTATGTTGACATCTTTTCACAAACGTTTTAGGAGTAAGGGACATAAATTTGCGTGTCTGTCAAAACCTAGATGCTTCTTGTAATTATTAGCTTGTTCAGATGTTAAGGAATTTTTTTAAATTTCAAAGTTTGAAACATGGGAGAGTGTAAAATATGGATTGGAAAATAATATTTTAGAGCAGATTATTTTAAGCTACTAAAAACTAAACTTTAACAATTCTGTGCACACTAAATGATTTCGTTTATTGCACCTTTCAGTGTGAAAGTGAAGAACTCAACAAAGAAGGCAAGCAAGAAAGACAACTATGATGAGGACCTGTATCCCGAGTACTACCGTAAGAGAGGTGATTACGTGAAGGGAAGCAACGAGGAGTGTCCGGAACCGTTCCGCATCGGTCGCATCATCAGCATCTACTGTAAGCGTACGGTTAGCGGGATCATCAACACTCACGATGTGCGACTCAGGGTCACCAAGTTCTACAGGTATACAATGTTGTTCATACTTTCCCGTAGACTACCTTTCCCAAGGACACCCAAAGTCTCAGCCTGGAGTGCCAGGAGACAAAGCCATGACTTCTTGATCTCGTGTCTGCCAGTGTAAGCACTCTGCGATTCGACGCCACCTTCTTTATGATAAACGGTAATGTCTAAATCTCTAGTTATGGTCAATCTGTATGTATAATTTCATGTCATTGCTGTTAACAGTGCAAGCATGAAGTCTGAAATGGAGATAAATATTATATAGGTGCATATTTTAATCATAGTTCAAGGTGTTCTGTAACATGTAGTTGGAGATACAGTATTCTACTGTAAAGCATGGTATTTTTTTACTGTGAATGTTGTGTTTTGCAGGCCAGAGAACACTCACAAAGGGAAGGCAGGGAGCCACCACACTGACCTGAACATGCTATACTGGAGTGATGAAGGTAAAAATAACGTAATGCCATGATTTTATGTGTTTGATTCTTTAAAGCCAGTAAAACTCATGATCATGGAGACATCTTCTTGTAAAACTGTGACAGAAGGATTTATTTTTGTGTTCCACTTTTACATAATCTAATTCCAACTATATTTCAGCTTAATGTTGGACAATGTGTATGTAGAGGGATTGTTACTGTGAGTCTGATTGAATGTAAATGCCCCACAAACAGAGGCAGTGGTGGACTTCATGTCGGTCCAAGGGAAGTGTCAGGTTGTGTATGGTGAGGACCTGGATGTCAGTGTGGAAGACTGGTCCAGCAAAGGCTTGCACAGGTTTTACTTCAATGAGGTAAGGTATTCATGTACATTGTAGCTGTGCCTCCTAGAGAGATAGCAAAGAACTGCAATTAAAGTTAGAAACTTGTGTTAAAACTTTGTGGATACTTGTTTGCTTTTGATGACATTGTTGTAGGTTTTGATAGAAAAAGATACCACAGGGATCTCATTAGGATTTTTTTGCAGTGTAGTGGGCATCTGAGGTCATTGAAGCCATGTGGCAAATTTATTGAAAAGAAGCATTTTTTTTACCTTTGTTACAAAACAACAGAGACTCTCCCTACGCTTCTTATAAAAGTCACAGCATAGGGGCCCCTACGGTGGCAAAAACCCTGCATCAGTGCCCACAAGTAGTGAGTAATATGAGAAGAATCATATTTTTGTGTGTGTGTGTGTACAGACTTTAATTTGTATGAATGCATTACAGGCATACAACACTGAAAGTAAACAGTTTGAAGAACCACCCAACAAAGCCAGGAGCGGAGGAAAGAAGGCCAAGGTAAAAAGATAATCAGATTCTTCATAATAGTACAATTGTTGAAATGTCATGTCAGAACTTTGAGAGAGCCAGATGCTTTTTGCAAGATCTGTGTGGAATATTGATAGTCTACCTGTTGTTACATACACTGTATATGATGTTTCTTTCTTTAGGGTAAGGGAAAAGGCAAAGGTAAAGGGAAGGGCAAGTCTAGTGAGGCTGAGTCTAAGGAACAACAACCACCAAGTCCTGCATTCACCAAGCTGCGCATGTTGGATGTGTTTGCTGGTTGTGGTGGTAAGTGTTGTTTAAGGCCCTGTCACACCACCAGAAGGTTTCTGAATTAAAACGTTTTTGGCCAATCTCTAAAATCTTGCTTTGTTTGAGAGAACACCAAACACCGTGCGTAGTACTG
The DNA here is from genome assembly GCF_000003815.2 of Branchiostoma floridae. Classification (NCBI taxonomy): domain Eukaryota; kingdom Metazoa; phylum Chordata; class Leptocardii; order Amphioxiformes; family Branchiostomatidae; genus Branchiostoma; species Branchiostoma floridae. The sequence continues at coordinate 12,275,979 of NC_049985.1, read as the reverse complement.
CAGAAAATGTAATTTAGAGCTCTCAAACTGATTCCTGGTTAGAGACAGCCATAATAGTTATCTACTAAACAAATAAATAAGATAATGATTTTGACATGATCTTAATGTTCAACATCTCAAACCTCCTTAAAAGAAATATACTGCTACATAATCTGATGATTCATGGTTCAAGCATTTCCATGTGTAGTACACATACATGTACATGTAACATGCAATACTGTTGTTGAAGAAAGTACTAGCTCTACATGTACTGACTAGCCTGTTCCACCATGTGCAGGCCTGTCTGAAGGATTCCACCAGGCAGGGATAGCGGACAGTAAGTGGGCTGTGGAGGTGATGGAGCCTGCTGCCCAGGCTTACAGGCTTAACAACCCGGACTGTACCGTCTTCACAGACGACTGTAACATACTGCTCAAGCTGGTCATGGAGGTGGGTACAACTAGAAGTATAAATATTATGTTTTAAGGCTCGTTTTTGAGTTGCACTTTTGCTACAGATAACTCGCTTGAGAACTAATCAGATAAGTACAGTATAGTATAGATTACTAAGCTGTTTGATATGGGAGGAGCTTTTAATCTGAGTTGTTTCTATGACCTTTGACTTCCACATGAGAAAAGATATTTTGAGTTAAAACTTATATTAAGTAACAAAACTAACCATGCTAACTGCTATGTGAATCAAGTTATTTCCAGTTTCAAAAATTAATTTTCTTACTTGAGAACTAATCAAACTAAGAATGGTATAAGATTTCCAAACAAAGTTTTATGGCATTTTTTTGCAGGGAGCAACCACCAACTCTACAGGGCAGAGACTGCCCCAGAAGGGGGATGTGGAGTTGCTGTGTGGGGGGCCGCCATGCCAAGGCTTCAGCGGGATGAACAGGTTCAACTCCAGACAGTACTCACAGTTCAAGGTCAGTTGTGAATAACAATTATTGTGGTAATTTTGATTGTGAAAATGTTAAAGAAAGACATGTATTTACAGCTTACTTATTATGTTGACTGTCAACCAAAATGTTCTGTATCTGTATCTAGATAGCCAGTACAACCACCATTCAATTTAACACACCAGCTTCGCAGGCACTTGTAATGCCTGACTTTTGCACATCTATCTGCAAGCATTCTTAAAAACTGTCCAGAGAAGATGCCCCTACTGTGCTTGCTAATAACTAATTCCACTCTACGAAAGTTCTGGGATTAATTTTTTTGAGATAGGGGGGAGGGCCATGTTAATTTTTTTGAAAGAATTGTTAATACAGTATTATTTTTTGTTTGATATCTTGACATGGCCCTAACACCGATAAAATAAGCCTTCTGAATAGCCTAAAATGCAAGAGCTTCCGGGGGGCTTCGCCCCCTAGGTCCCCAAAAATGGCGCTGCCCTGGACCAGCGTTCCCGCCAGGCATACGTCATTCCGTCTTCGGACTCATTTTTTTTCTGGAAAGACGCACTCGGCTCGGCTGAGTTTCCCCAAATATTAAAGTTACAAAAGCGGTGCAAGGTAAATATGTGAAGAATCCAAAACTATACACTTTATTTCTTATTTACAACATTTCTTTTGTTTCAAAAAGACAAAATGTGCGGCAGAAAAGGGGCCACAATATTGCGTTGATCGAGTCGGCTGTGCACTGGCATTGGCGTCCGTGGCACATGGCGCGGCACGCTCCCCTCCCCAGACAGACTGTCGATCGCAGCGCCTAGCACGTCTTTTCTGGCGACTCCTTCAAGGCTACACCGGCACTGATCACTGCCAAAGACGCAGCAGATCGCCCTCCTTGGTCTAATGTATAACGATCTTGGTCTATGTAAAAAGAAATCCAGCCAAAGATTTCACGCCGAAAACGGGGTTACCTGAGGTCGCAGGAAACAAACGCACTCTCGTGGAAAATGACGGCGCGGCCTTGTAAAACCTGACAGATTCGATAAATTTGAGTAAAATCATCGGGCAAAATAGAAAAAAAAAACCACAAGGTCTGATGGCGCCGTTATTCTATCCTTTGGAAAAACTACTAGCATTTGATGCGGGAGGGCGCAACATCGATCGCACGAGGTTAGACATTTTTTATTCAATGCCGGAAAAAAATTGGCAGAATTTTTCCATGGTCTGACGAACTCACTGGCTAGAGCCCTGTTTGGAAGCACCAAAAACCCAAAATTTTCATATAGACATGACTAGACAAATAATACCCGGGCCAGATCACGGACTGCTGATTCCGCGTGCTCATAGTTATAACGTATTTTGGTGGAGAGGGCGGACGTCGATTACTGAAAAATGGGAGTAAAAAAGGCAACCGGCATCCAATCTCAAGGGCATAATTTTCTTCACAAATTGCAGGAAATTCTGTTTTAGAGGGTTTGAAAATCCAAATTTTCCCGGGGTAGCATGCCCCCGGACCCCTGCCCCGACGCTGTGAAAAAATCCTGGCGAGAACACTGGGCTATACCAGTTGGACGCCGGGCGCCCTTGTGCCCTGACATCTATATTAAGATTATTTTATCGGTTGTTTTTCTACCCGTTTAATGATGCCTTTCGGGGGGAGGGCCATGTTGATTTTTTTTAGGTGGAGGGGGAGGGTCACCTTAATTTTTTTTGAGATGGGGGGGAGGGCCATGAAAATTTTTTTTGATCGGACTTCCAATGCACCAGCCCTCCCCCCCTGATAAATATCGTACGGTCCCTAACTGGTGCTTGAAGGTATGTTGGCATGTATACTAAATTTTTTTGTTTCATTTGAATGAATTTTATTCTTGACATTTTCTAGAATTCCTTGGTGGTATCCTTCCTGAGCTACTGCGACTTCTACCGCCCAAAGTTCTTCCTGTTGGAGAACGTGCGTAACTTCGTGTCCTTCAAGAGCTCCATGGTGCTGAAGCTGACCTTGCGGTGTCTGATCCGCATGGGGTACCAGTGTACCTTCGGGGTCCTTCAGGCCGGGAACTACGGCGTGGCACAAACACGACGCAGGTATGTCTACTAGAGATCCGTCGTGGAATACAGTAATGTAAAACACTGAGTGATGAACACAATGCCATTCAATGATACTAAGCCCCGTTACTTTCAAGGCCATAGATTCAAAAGTGTCCTAGAATGATCAAATCAAGGACATTGTCAAATGCCAACTCGGAAAGCTTGGATCACTTTTTACCACTGGTCCCTGTCCCCCATTAGAGTTCGTAACAAGTTGAAGACAATTCAATCTCTACAATTGGATAATATCTGGAGATAACTTTCAGACATATCTAATAAGCTCATTCACTCATCTTCAGCATCACTTACAATTACATGTAGGTGTAGATATTGTTTCTTAACAGTATTTTTCAGGTCGTGTCTCTAAATTGCTACTATAACAGTTTGAAGATGGAGTCCATCAGTGTAATAGGTAGGAGAGTTTTCCATGTTTTGCCTGTAAGGTTTTTAAGTCGGGTCTTGCCATTCCCTCCCTGTCCGATCCAGGGCCATCATCTTGGCAGCAGCACCAGGAGAGAAGCTGCCCATGTACCCAGAACCTCAGCACGTCTTCTCTCCCAGGGCCTGCCAGCTCAGTGTCATGGTGGATGAGAAGAAGGTGCGGCCACTTCTCAAGTTTTTATAGCATGTGTGCAAACAGGGCTTGATGTACTGGATACATATGCACTTTTGTGCACCTAAAATTGGAGCTATTCACCTAGTTTAGTGTACAGCTGCATATACTCAACATTTTAAGTCCAAAACAAAAAGTAAAACCTTTACTTGAAAGTTTAAACTTTGAAGTTAGATACCTAATTTCAGATTCAAGTTTTGAAGAGGGGCAGTACTTTTTATTTTTTGTAGGCAGGTTTGGCTGACATTCTACTTTGTTGTATGTTTTGCATTCCCATTTTTTCTGTTCACCTGGTTAGAAGCACTAGTGCATTTATGCTTTAAAATTAATTTCAAGCCCGGCAAAGAAGACCAACCTTATTATTACATGCAAAATATTCATTTTTCTACCTTGAAAAGGGGAAACAATACACCTTTCTTGAACTTTCAGAATTGTGTCATAATAACTGTGTTTTTTTTACTCCAGTACAACTCCAACACCCAGTGGAGGCAGTCTGCACCGTACCGTACCATAACCATTCGCGACACCATGTCAGACCTGCCTTCCATCCGAAATGGACACTCAGCCACAGAGATCTCCTACGATGGGGAACCAAGGTCCTACTTCCAGAAGATTGTAAGTTCCACTTTCTTTGAGATTTCAGTGAAGCTATGAAAAGAAACTGTTCTGATTTTGAAAGAGCATAAAAACTTCATATCAGAACTTTACAGCCTTGAGGGCATCAGTATGATATTGCTTAAGGGTTTTTCAAAATGAAGGTCATTGATGATATTTATTCCAAGAAAGGCAATGTGGAAATTATTGGAGTTAAAATTTTGTTGTGTAACTATGTATCCTTGGGCACACTGTTTCATTAGTCTTGTGCATACTGTTTTACTGCTGCATGTTGGATTTAATTACACCCAAAGTAATTGCTGCAAATACAGTATCCGTATAGCTTGTATAGCTGCCCTTTGCGCTATCACAGAATTGTTTTCTTATTGATTTGTAATCAATAGATTCGGGGGAACCAGTACCAGCCGATCTTACGGGACCACATCTGTAAGGACATGAACGCGCTGGTGGAGGCACGTATGCGCCACGTCCCGCTGGCCCCGGGCTCCGACTGGAGAGACCTTCCTAACATTGTGGTCAGGCTGTCTGATGGCTCCTCCTCAAAATTATTGTAAGTGTACCCTCTAGCCACAAAAGTGGCTAGTCAATTTTGAGTGTCAAGGGTATCCGAGGGTGATTTCCAATATAGGACTCAAATACATAATACATATGTAGTTTGTGGCAGGCGGCAGTTAAGCAGATACTAATTATGCAAATAAGTCCCTAATTTGCATAATTAATTTGAAAGTGTCCTAATCTTCTTAGTGCGTGTAGTAAATGATTGGGCTGTCAACACTGTGACCTGTGTACGTTAGTGAAAGGTGTACATAAGCAAGCATAAATTATGCAAATGTGAAAGTCATTTGCATAATCAGAATATTTCATGGAGGTATGAGGTCTCCGAACTCTTGTTGGATTTTGTTTTGTGCCCATGCAGGCAGTACACCCATGAAGACAAGAAGAACGGCACCAGTTCTACGGGAGCGTTGCGTGGCGTGTGTTCTTGTGCGGAGGGCACGGCCTGCGACCAGAATGACAGGCAGTTTAACACTCTCATCCCCTGGTGCCTACCTCACACAGGTGATTATTCAGGGAAAACTGGTTGACAGCTTGTTGTTGAAAAGCAGTTGTTCCTTTTGCCACCTTTGCCTATGTAGTAAGGCCATGTTGATTTGATTATATGGATGATATCCACGCGCATGAAATTTCCTTCTTTCCCCCAAAAAAGAACTTTTCAACCATGATGTAAAACAGCTGCAAAATGAACAAATGTATGCGATAGATTTTGAAAGAACATCCCAGAATACATGTACCAAGGTCATAGAATAGACCTTTTTTGGGCCAAATTTCTTTTATTCACATGCTTGCATCAGTTTTTGGGTTCCCAGCAAATGTATACTAGTAAGGCAGGGCCCGGTCACATTTGTTTTATGCGGCAGGTTTACAGCAACTGAAGGAATTCTTTGGGAATGTGTTGTACAAAATTCAGTGATCTTCGTTCTGTTGTAGCCTTGCCAACCATTCTATGACAAAAGAATGGTTAACAATGTATATTGTATGATCAATGCGACTATGCCATAAAAGCACAAGTGATATTTTATGTTTGTTATTTTAGGAAACCGCCACAACCACTGGGCAGGTCTGTACGGCAGGCTGGAGTGGGATGGCTTCTTCAGCACCACGGTCACCAACCCTGAACCAATGGGCAAACAGGTACCATAAAAAAAGGACAATAATCATTTCAGAAAGGTTACATTATACATCACAACAGCTTGCAGTTTTAACTTGTGATGATGTAGATGATGTCAATGACAGTTTTGTACTTTTGGAATATATTTGAAAATTCAGCTCGTTAGGGAAACTTAACAGATGGTACCTACAGTGCATAGCTTGACCTTCTGTCCATGTTAACTGTCTAGGGTCGCGTCCTCCATCCAGAGCAACATCGTGTGGTGAGCGTGCGAGAGTGCGCCCGGTCCCAGGGCTTCCCCGACACTTACCGTTTCTATGGTAGCATCTTGGACAAGCACAGACAGGTTGGTGCCTTTGTTTCATGCAGATTTGTGCATTACTGTTTTTGCTGCAAAAACTTAAGATACTGCATTATGCAGGTTATTAGTATGTATGTTTTCTCATTTTGATCATGGCTCCTTTTCTCTCAGGTTGGAAATGCTGTGCCGCCCCCCATGGCAGCTGCCATTGGCAGGGAGATTAAGAAGTGTTTGGAAGACAAGGCCAAGAAGGAAACACAGACGGGAGAAACAAAACCTGTTTCAATGGAAGCTTGATAAGAATCAGTGTTAACCTTCTTGCATCATGAGGGCCATATATTTAATGTACTACTTGGACCAAAGGCTTACATTCATTTTATCTGTACGTTGTAGAATTTTAATGAATTCATTTGTCAGTTTGCCAGTGTTTTCTGAATTAATTTTGTATTTAGAATGATGGCTAGAACTGATGATTTAGTGAAATTTTGGCTATTTTAACATGTTTCAATAAAGCTGTTTGACTGTAGTCTATTCATTGATAATGTATGATTTCAGGATGTTTTATATTGTGCACAGATTCTATTGTTACAAACATCAAAGCAATCAATTATTCACAACAGGGACATGAGCCTCTGATCACGTCTATTCCATCATTTATAAGTATTTCTCGCAACATTCAATGTAAAGGCAGCATTTGTTGTAGCATTGCATTGCTCACAATGTACATTTTTAGGACCAGTAGAAGACACAATGTACATTTTCCTTATTAACATTCCTCCTAAGGTAGCAGTTGGCAGTAAATTATCACTGCCATTTGACATTGTTGATGTTTTAGAAATATAATCTTACAGATTAAAAGCATTTTGTAGTGCTAACTTGGAAAGGGGATAAACAATTTAAAATTTCAGACTCAATGTTCCAAAAAATGTTTATAACCAATTATCAATGGAAAAATGGACTAATTATCGATTGGATGAAGTATTTTATGTTTATTTTGTTATGTCTATGTCATTTGCATTGAGTGAGCTTTGTGGCAATTTTATGGTTAGCAACAAATAAAACATTACAGCTGTCAGCATTTGCACATGTCCTTGATTTTGGTTGATAGCAGCACATCACCAATCATATAGATTTGCATCATGAAGATTTATCTGTTAAGTCATCTTTAGAAAACGGATCACAGCTGCACATAACAGGTAAATATAACAGCTACACATCTAATCTACCAATGGTTATACTTTGTAAAGATGATGAATAAAAATTGCAATTGATCACCAATATTATTTTTTTTGCATTTGAGATGAATAAAAAAATAGAAGTAGAACCAACAAAAATGGCATTTCAGTTTTTTAATGTTACAGACTAAAGCAAATATAGCAGCTTATAAACTAAGTTGAATACAATATTTTAAGATTGATCCCATGATTATAATTATCAATAAGAATGACAAAAAAGTTGCACACCAACATGGTTGGGTACCGCAAAACGTTTTTGGTCCGAATATACTGTACCTGAAAAAAATCAGTGACGGGATTCTGGACTGATTGCAAAATTAACGGATTATATTGAGTGGTGTCAATGCATTTCATAACTTTCCGGGTCCAAGAAAATAATAACATGAGTATAGTTATATTCCTCTCTACCAAGTTTCTACATTCAAACTAGGTAGTTAATAGAGGCAGTTAACCTTGTTTACAAGAAGATATGATTTTAAAGTGCCAGCGGGATACTCCAACCAACAGATTCCTTAGTTTGTAGTGAAATGGAGCATTGTTTTGAGTATTGCCCTTTCTGAAGTTTTCAGACAATCAGGTTGAGGTCTAGACCTGGACCTGATCATCTGAACCTGAATCAGACCTGTACCACAATTTTCTGCATCAGTACCCACCCCCACACACCAACTATGTTACATTTTTGTTTATTACATCCTTACAAATATTTATTTATTATTTGTGTTAAAATTTCTATGTCTCGTATCAAGAACATAGTTAAGAAGAATCCTAATAACATAGTCATTGAATCAATAGAAGTGACAAAAAATCTGCACAGCACCAATATTACATATTTGCAAACTAATAGAACTATGTGTGTCAATCATGGTATTTAATATGCAGATATAGGTTATGTTAGTAACATAATCATTGACTGCATTATTGTGCAGGGATGCATGTACTTTGTGGTGCCCGGTATAAAATAAAACAATAACCACGTGACCTCGTCATTTGAATTCTGAATAACACTGCTGTAGCCAGCCTGTAGGGCATGAAAATTCTATGCGCTAACTTAATGTGTTAGAACAAAGTTCTTGCTCTGTACTATGTTGTCACAGGTTAACTTAGTGACATAACCACATCAAAGAGGTTAATACAAAATAAATAAAATACATGATTTTGCCTAAGGCCTGCTGTGCGCCCACAAAAGACTTTGGGATTGGAACCAGACTCATACAGTGCCGACCGAGTCGTATGTAACCATCCTTGCACCCTTGCTGATTGTGTCCGACAACTGAAACAGGTACACCAGAGCTATAGCCATCGTTCTTGCAAAATTGTTACTCCTATCGCGAGGGACTGGTGATAAACATCACCAGTGTTGCTTTTTTTATATGAAAGGTTGGAAAGCAGTATTTTCTTGTTCAGGTATAGTTGATTAGTCATCAAACATTATTGATTGATAAGATGGTGTTAGATTATGGAGTAGATGTTGTAGAAGTGACAGAATCAGACCTTACCACATACGGGTACGTCACAAATCTCATATCTCGTGCTGGGATCCGTGGTGAAGCACCAAACTTCGGTCCAGTCTTCAGTCTTCCGGCAGTAGTTCTCCTCCAGCCCGGATAGAGGAAATTTTGCAGTTGAGTAATAGTGGTCATGTGGTGTCTGACTGTCCCAGCGCTGACAGGTCTTACCTGTTTCAGTCATAGAGACTGTTCCTCGGTAGGATGCTCCATCTCCCATCCGACATACCAGTTCTGATAGATAAAATAGATATTAAAGAAAATAGTATCAAGCACGCATCTTGGAAACATGCTATATCATGGCATACCTATATGCTACACTTAACATAAACATACTATCTAGCATCTGTCTAGATAACTGCGGGAAAGGTCACATGTATCGACATACTCATAGCAAGTAGACGAGATCCGGTTTTTGCTCGCCCGTCCCTTTTTCTTGCAGGCCGGGGTAGATTCTTGCTCTCCCTATCGTTCGAACCTTCGTACTTGTGTGGCTAGGCGATGACGTCACTGTTTGTGATCTATTCCCATGTTTTGGTAGTCTTTGAACCGTGCGGCATTTTTTGACTCTCGTTCCCAGCATTGTAAGGATCACTCTACTCACTAATGGTTGACAATACCATGAGAACGAGACCTATACCCCGGATGACGGTAGTATATTGCGTATCAATAACCTGGGTTATGGGGAAAAGGGAGCCTTCTGATTGGTCGACGTCGTCGGGCCATATGATAATGTCTAATAATGTCCACATCTACTTTACTCCTAAATGCCACAAAAATGAAATTTCCATTATTTGTCAACATTTACTTAACCTGAAAATAGCACAGGAATGACATCTACTATTAGCCAGTATGGAATTATAGTACTTTATATTTAAATATTTATGCAGTGGGGATTTGATTTTTCAATTTTATGACCTTTTGACATGAATGCATAACACCATGTTTTGTTGACTTTATTGAAAAGAAAAATCAAACCTTATTGTTAGATACTGAAGGAAAGTAATATCATTTGCACTTACCTGACGAGATTTTGTAGAGGTTCGGTGCAGAATTGTCGAGTAACATTGGGGCACAACGACCTGATTGGTGAGGAACACGCGTGAATTACATTTTAATTTGCATACATGATTTCAATTTGTTGAACTTTAATATTACATTGATTTGCATAGATAATTTATATTTCCGATGTTACCTGTCTCTTCCAGTAGTGATGAATTACATTATTTGGATACGATAACTTCACAATAAGTCCATACAACTGAAGTGATACAGAGGAGCAGTGTAATCAAGTCAATGAGTCAGGTTTTGCCGATGCAACGGCTCAGATTTTCAAAAGAATCCTATTATTAGCGCTGCAGTATCGCATCCTCACCCTCCAAGAATGCCAAAATAGTGGAAAGAATAGCACTTATGAATTGTTCAGTAGGTGAGTTGCACTCGGCCATCTTTTTATGACTGTTTAGATTACATTTTTATGAGACTTGTACCCCGGTCATTTCTTTCCGCTTCAAAATTATTGATTTAGGGCTTTTGTTTGCTATTTTCATACAAACAATGCATAATCTGGGCTTCTGTTGCCTGGCATTTTTACCGAAAGATTTGAAATCCAGTAGGTACGATGTTGAGTCAAAACGTAATGCCTTAACCTAAAGTTGTGCAAAATTTCAACTCTTTCGATTAAAAGGTGAGCCTATTTTAGAATCACTTGCGTTACCTTTTGATAACCCTTGTAGACTCTAATATTGGCCCAGAATTGAGGGACATTAGTCGCCAAAAGGTCAATAAAACCGCTAGCGGATAGGGGAAAATCGTTACAAAAATGGCAACGTCGCCACGATAATTTGTCGCCAATAGCACACAGTCCAGTGCGACATCAGATCAGCGTCCTTTGAATACACCGTAACAATGTAAAGTGAACGTAGCGAAGGCCTACCCAAAAATACTTGGACTTCACACAGGGTCAGTACTCGGGAGGGTCCAGGAAGACGGACGCCCACATAGCGACCCTTCATCCCCGGACAGGAGACGGAAATGGACGGCTGGTTCAGGTTGATTTGATGATCACCTCCACACCTGGGGTTCGTGCTGACCTGGTCGGAATCCCCGATGTGGATGTTGAAGGGGTTGATTCTTTCCGGACAAACGTCTTGGCGGTTGAAGATGAGTACCCTGTAGATGTTGACAATGGCAATGATACTTTATTATCATCGTTATTTTTCAACATAATCTGTATCAATGATAACAGGTGTATGTACAAAAATAACATTAACGAGAGAATAAGAATTTACGTTGTATGAAAAATCGATCTCCACTTAACAGATCATTAACTGACACAATGAAGATGAAACAGATTATCGATTAACTTTAAAGACTACAAATCAACTATGGAGATTTGAAATTAGGTTCATGTGTGTCATGTGTGTGTGTGTATGTGTGCGCGCATATGTGTCTGTAAGTGTGTTCGTGTGTATTTGTGGTGTGTGTATACATGTTACGTGTGTGTGTGCATGTGCATGTGTTTGTGTATATTCTGATTGCTTATGTACATATATTCTGATGACTGGTATTTACATATAAAAGCTCTGCACGTACCTGTCAATCACATATGATTGACCAAGATCCACCCACCAGCTCGCGTTAGTCTCTCCCGGAGAGTCTACAGTGTGTGTACAGGAACCATGATGGTAGTTGGTATCGGTGTTCCCGTCTACGGCAAGACTGGCATTCCCCTCGGTAGGTTTGTACTCGCTTGTTTGGAACGCTGTCTTTCCCAGTGCAACATTGACTCCTGGTGCAGACGAGAGATCTATCATCAGCAGTGTCATATTTATATTCATGACCTTCACCTCATTCGGCCTCTCGCGTATACAAAACGTTCATGGTACAATTTATTGAAGTAACGTAAGCGTGAATTTGTGTGTACTAAAGGAGGCTTTACTAGACGGTTTAGAAGGAAACAAGAGTTCGTAGACCTCATACCTCCATGAAATATTAAGAGTGTTTGGATAGGAGTTGGTTGGGTTTTTGTGATGGTGGCCAGGTTTTGGCGAGGGACATGGTCAATAGTTTGTAAAAGGACAAAGAATGACTAACAGTATAAGGTGTAATTAAGGACTACAAGAAGAGGGGAATCAGTTTCCTATACGCTCATACACACTATAAATGTGCAGCTTTGTGCATAATCAATGCATAGTGATGTTCATCTTAACATGATTTAGTTACTAGTAGTACATAATGAGTATCTGTGAGGCCACAGCAAGAACGTTTATGCATGGATGACAGCCTCTGGATGACATGGACTGCCAAACTAATGAGATGGGTGAAAAAAGATGGCTAAATTTTCAAAACAGGCATCGTAAACGTTGTAACAGGAATTGAAGTGACAAAACAAACTATCCTCCCTCTGCTTGTAGTCCTTAATTAGACCAGGAGATATACAGCAACCACGTGCACAACGCGCTGTCGACTGATCCCCTCTACCAATGAACTACGTGCAAACTATACCATTCTATACGGGGGGAGGGGGGCTAACACAAAAATAAAACCGCTGCTGTAGTACCACGGTTGACCACCAGAGGGACATAAATACTTCAGAACGGTTGGGGTCACAGCGCCTTCCCACGTACAAAATATCATCACAACCATTAACATATTCTCTAAGGCCCAAATTGACACCACATAAGCCTAAATGTAACAGTTACACACCACATAAAGGTCAACACCACAGCATGTCGAGGTGCAAAGATATAATACAAAACATGCTGCTGCAGTACCAAGGTTAATTAACAGGAGCCCAAAGTAGACCTGCACAGTCACCATCCCACACCTACCCACCTACCGAAAACCATTGCAAACCTTCCAGATATTCAAACCCTCTTGAGATATGCCCCACATAACCTCCAGAGTGAAAACAGTATGGAGGTAATCGAGCGTCACATACCAATCAGTACTGTCTATTTATCACATCATTTTAGTTTTAAAAGTTTTTAAATCGAAGACTTTTAATTAAATACTTTTACACGTGGTGATGGTTGTCACAATGATATCACATTATTTCACCAATACAGTAGACAAGAACTATGCTCTTACTAGTGAATTGATGTGACAGAGGGGTACTATCACATTTTGTAACTAATAGACACACTCCTTTTTCACCTTACTACTTAAATAAACGTGATAGAGGGGTGCTATCACATTTTCACCAGGAGATATTAAGTCTTACCTCTTATTGGTGACTTAATGTGATAGAGGCATGCAGTCATATTTTTCACTAAGACTTATTATTGTCTTTTACTTCTTACAAGTAAATTAATGTAATACAGTCGTGCAATCACATTTTTTTCACTAATAAATACGTATTTTACTACTAGCGAAGTAATGCTATAATTATAATCCTGACCGTCCTGGGGGGGGGGGCTGTTTTCCCCTTCACTTGTAGGTTTTTGACGACGCCTCAGGGGAGTCGTCAAGTGGTATATATTGCATTCAGTGTGCAAAAATTCTAGGAATTGCACAGGAATTTTTCCACAGGAATGCACTATGCTGGGTATGCAAGACCCCCCCCCCCCAAATCTGTTCCAGATGTATCTCTGGTATGCAATGGTGAAATGTAGGTCACACTGGCTTCCTGGAGGAATTTATCCTTTGAAACTAGTGGTAGACAGGGGAAGTCTGCACAATGGATTACGTTGTCTTGGTTGTTATGTTATGTTATGAAGGATACATTTTCTTTTCTAGAGCTTGTTCAAGCCATACGCCTCAGGCAGACAGGAAATACTTCTGTAGTGCTCAGCTGTAGGTTTAGGTCACTGACAGACCATTGTGCTGTACCGGGGATAGTACATTTCTGCTGGCTGTAGGTTTATGTTACAGGTGGGCTAGTATATTGTGCCAGGGATGGTGCGACAGGGAAGTTCCAGTCTTTTTCTGATTTGAGCTGTATTGTTGTACCCTCAATCGTCGTCATGGCAATAATACATTTTTATTGCCAGTCTTGTTAGTTTTGTGATTGTTTCTATGTATATCTTGCAACTCATAGACCGACAACTTCCTTCCTTCTCATTACATCTACTTAGACGCGCTACCTGTCAGGTGTACAGACCCTCGTCATAACTTGAATGAACTAATGACTGAACGGACTTCCGGACGGCCCAATGTCACAATGTGCAATGGACAAAGCAGAAACGTACAATACACGGAGCACACAAACCACTTCTAGTAAGACTTATGGATGTTGAAGATATTGATGACATTGATCTAGTATTTATCAACTATGGACATAAGTAGATGGGGTTAAAAGAAGAGAACTCGCGAAAGCCGTATAATGGTACCGTCCGAAACACATTCGATCACCCCCTCACCCCCCCCCCCCCGTGTGGAGTGGCAGGAAAACATTCATCAAGGAAACAGCTTAAAATTGATTTTGCTAGCCTTAAATTGTTGTACATCATGTAGTACGTCTTAATCACATTAATTCACTTGTAAGAGGGAAAGGATTTGTGTCTATTGATGGAAAGATATGATAGCACCCCTCTATCACATTCATTCACTAGTAAAAGATTTTAAAAACTGGTCTAAATTTGTGTCAAGAGAAAAGTGTGATGACACATCATTTTGACATTAATTCACCAGTAGATTGAAATAACAGTTCGAAAACAATCTATCATGATTTTTGTGACTATCACGTTTCCTGTCATAAATACTATTCAGGGCTAAATAAATGTGATAAATAATCAAGTTTTACCAATCAGGTAGACCTCATTTGCCCGAGGCCCGCCTTCCCCGTCCACTCCACAGTCGGAGGAACGTCCGTACTTGAAGAAAGTGTTGTGGCCATCAGCAGATCCGAAACACTGTCCGCCATCCTGTACAGCAAACACGGTAAACCCACGAGAATGTGCTACCTGGTAACACTTCTCGACAGGGTTACTCCGTGCTCCATAGGCGTTATCCAGGCGTGGATCTGTCCCCTCGAGTGTTGGAATGGTGTGGTTGAGACTGTCCTTCCAGCAACCCAGACTTTGGTAGCACTCTCCTGTGTGGGGGACCGGGAAAGAGAGGGTATTATTGAAGAATGTGATGGGTGGGTATTTCTTGTCATCTCCGGCAAATAATGAAAAGAGCTAACAAGAGAATACTAGACTTTCCTTTATATCAACATTCATAGGGACTAGAGTTGTCGGAATTCAGGCAACGTAAGCAGGACACGTCGTTACGGAACATTGTACAGCTGTTTCTAGTTACGTTGGGGGATAATTTGTTGTCTGAGTGTCGTTCTCGTACCTTGGTTGGTCGTTGAAGGTTGTTTTCCGGTCTTCTGAAGCTGGTCAAATCTTGTCTTTTCGACATTATGTGTCAAAACCTGGCGACAAATAAATATACAATCATGTACAATACTTATGAAATGTGATTCATTATAGTCTGGGCATTATTTCAAAGATCTTAAACTTTTAGTAATACCTTGGCTGTAGTTGCCGGTGTGATCGTCTTTGTTGTTCCAGCTTGCGGAAACGGACTCGTTTCCAGATAGGAATCGGTCGGAGACACACCCGTCTCACCATCAGCTGTCGTCCATGTAGACATGACTGTTGAGTTGGTTGGGTTTTCCTTCAAGTAGAGCTGCGCAAGATAACAGTTATTCCATTAAATGGATCAAATAGATGCACTGTTATTCAAGCAACTACATGAGTTGGGAAACTTCAAAATGTAATCCAGTTGCTTGAGAAGCTGTTACTTTTCGCTTTTTAAGACACTGCTAAAACTGTCAAAACATAGAAGCTTTTGTGCTAAAAGGAATGCTGCAGTAAATGTAAGCGAGAAGCTAGAACATTTCAAAGACCTTACACATTTTCTTACGTTAGTTGTTGTCGGCGCGTTTGCTGTTCCGGACGTGAGAAATGCGACGAGGCCAGCCCCTGCACCAATGACGGCTGCTACACAGATGGCGATGATGATGATGAGGAGTAGATTCGGACGAAGAAATGTCTTGTAGAAGCTTCTGGGGAACTCACAATTGTCTGCAGCATCGTTGTTATCTGTGAGTAGACAATATTCCACATCCTCCTTTAAGTACTGCCATCAATCTTTCCTTTTCAAGAGCTATACATGACTGCCAAGCCTTTTTATCATACTGTCTTCTGTTTGTTAATGATTTCCATGAAATAAAGCCACGGTATATTGAGGGTTATTTGTGTTACCTATTGTCACATGCGATGCGATGTCACATGCAGACAGATGCATATGCGAGTATACTTCTTTTCTTTAAAGGAAGACAAAGCAGTACCCATAATTTTGTCAAAGTAAGTAATCTTGATAAACATTTCAAGAGTACAGTAAACCGCAATCAACAACGATGCCATACTATTCTAAGGCGACGTGTTCCATTCTCTGTTGACCGATACATGAATACAGGCACTGTAGTTTGCAATCAAAAGGAAAAACAAATTGCTTAAAACACTCCCTTTAAATTGCACCTCTAATTTCCTTGTGTCAGAAATGGTAGCAAACAACAAGACACACCAACTCCGTCGTCTGAAGAAGGGAAATGTCACGTCCCAAGACAAGCCCTAGATATCCCCACGCATTTACGTTTGATTGCTGCGACACAAGAAAACCTATATGTCAGGTAACACTGATGCTTACCGAAACCCGAGAAACAAGCTTCAATGATGTCTGAAGAATGCCAAAATGTTGTACTACCAGAGAGAAGCAGAACATCTCAAGCACACAGACTCCAACAAATGGTTCAGCATGGTCAAGTCCCTGATAGGAGTTTCAGCGCCGAGAGATACAATTCCTCAAAGCTCAGCTACCGAGGAGAAAGACGTGCCAATCTCTGAGCGAACACTTCTCAGTCTGGGCCAACGTACAGCGTGTCATTCACGATGTTGCGTACATGTATGTAGCCAGCCATCTCTCGGACGGGTCACTACCTGAACTAAGCATAGGTCAGGTGAACTCCAGCTGAAGCGGGTCAATGCACGTAAGGCAACCGGGGGAATCAAGTACCACCTTGGCTTCTGACAACCTTCTACGAGGAGCTCGCTCCTGTCCTGACTGACATTTACAACAGTTGTCTTCAGAAGGGAACCTTTCCAAGCAAATGCAAAGAGGAACTCGATGTTTCTGTGCCCAAAACGCCCAACCCGAAAGGTTCCGAAGAGTTTCGTCGGATCTCCTTGACTAGTTGCCTTGGCAAAGTGTTCGAGGTCCGTGAGCTACTATTGCGAGACACCGACTTAAATTCACAGCATGGTTTCAGGCGGGGTAAGTCTACCATCCCAGCCCTCATATATACAGAAAACACAAGCATGGCATGACGATAGATGAAAAGCAATCCCAACATGGACGTCCATGTGACTTCCCACGCGCGTTTAGTATTATTGATCACGGGAAGCTCTTGTGTAGCTTAGCAAGGTCGGGCATAAGCATAAGACGAAACCTCTGGTCATGCATCTGTAGTTACCTGAGAGGCCGTAATCAACACATGGACCATGGAATGGGAAGTGTCTTGGAGTTACTGTCTGTTCTAGCTGTCACACCCCTGGGAGGACTAGTGTCGCTGACGTCATTCGCCATTGCCATGCAACTATCTGGACGAAAACATCCACCCCAGCGTCACCCCAGTGAAGTAGTGGATGACCTGACTAACCCGGAGTGTTTAATGGATCTCTTCCTGGCATGCTACAAACTTCAATGACTGTCCAGAATCATGGGCTGCTTTATACCGTGTGGAGACAAAAGCCAAGAAAACAAAAGACATGGCAATAAGCTTCCGCAGAGTCCCAGTGGATCCCCCACCGCTCATGTTGTGTGGTCAGCCAGTGGAGAAAGTTTCAAAATTCAAACTTCTGGGAGTTATCGTTACCTGCGATCTTGGGACGAAAACGTTAAAAGTATGATGTCTAAAGCACAACCACGGATACACATATATGTTCACCTTGCTAAAAGGGCGGGGCTACCCTCTGACCTACTACTATCTATCTATCTATACCTCATTCATTCGGCCCATTTTGGAGTATAGATCACCTGTGTTGGGAGGTCTTCGAAAGACCTTGTCGGATGAACTGGAAAAAATTCAAAAACTCTGCTCGAAATCATTGGTATTGAACATCGCCAACTCCCCACGCTGCAGTCCAGGCGACAGGAAGCCTCCCTACGCGAGCTGCAGTGGATCTTGAAGGACAGTACATACACATCCCTGTAGACAATTTCTGCCTCCAGTTGTAGAGTCTTCCTATAACCCACTCCAGAATGTAAGACTGAAGCCACCACGTATCAAAACAAACCAACATAAGATGTCTTTCATTCCACGAACTCTAGCCCACAAACCTTTCTGTTCACCTAACTGCTGATGTTAATAAATTTTAAGATTGTATATTAATATTGTTTTATGCTGCTTTTATCGTAAATTTTGAAGCAATATGTAGTGTGTTGTAAAAATCAATGCAATTCAACCCCTACGAGGACTGCAAAGTTGATTGAGAAATAAAGTGTGAAAGTTTTGCATGGAACTCACATGGCTCGTACATCGGGTTGTCCACCAAGCAAGCAACCTTCCGGGCCTTAATGTCTGTATTTTCTGCTTTTAGCTGTCCCCCATGTTGACTTTGGTGACCAGTATGTTGTGGGTTGTTGATTTTATCATCGTCAATGCTGTGGTACACGTTGCCGAGATGGCCATTGGACTCTTCTGTTTCTTTATCTCTAAAGGATCTTGCCCACAGATCTGCCTCAGAAAACAGATTTGCAGCTCTAAATGAATCGAATTTTTAACCACCACTAAAATGTATGTATCAATATGGCGTGCACATGAACATATTGAGTTGCAATAGATTTGCACTTTGTTGCTAACGATAGTTTAACTAGAAATGCCGACATTTGCGCGTATTCATATTCAGCATATCTTAAACCATTTTTATCTCCATGCACTGTTCCAAAACATCATCCCACTCCAAAATGGATTTTAAAGAAAGTTGCCCCAATATCAGAATGAACTCTTCTGGAACACCCTCATCTATGCAAAATGCACTGTTCTACGGGACCCATTTATCATTCCAAGAAAGCTACCCCTTTACCAAATTCCAGATTATTTGACATTTTTTATGACACAAGAACAACAAATATACATTTTTGGTCATAAATGGTAAAAATTCTGAATTGAAAATTCTTGGGTACTTTCACACTTTCACACTTTATTTCTCAATCAACTTTGCAGTCCTCGTAGGGGCTGAATTGCATTGATTTTTACAACACACGTCATATTTCTTCAAAATTTACGATAAAGGCAGCATAAAACAATATTAATATACAATCTAAAGATCTATTAACATCAGCAGTTAGGTGAACAGAGAGGTTTGTGGGCTAGAGTTCGTTGAATGAAATACATCTTATGGCGGCTTATTACCAATGAATGTCTTTTGTTTTCTTGGCTATTGCCTCCACACGATATAAAGCAGCCCACGACTCTACAGCAGCCATTGAAGTTTGTAGCATGCCATAAGTGTGAATGAATTCCTCTGGGGACATACCGTGCGCACCCTCATATCAAATTTCAGGTTATTTGGTTTTCATACAAAGGCAAAGGAGCCAAAACTAAAGTATAAGTCTAAACATTGAAAAAATTCAACATTTAAAAAACAAGCAAATAGTTGTAGTCAAAATGGCCCCAGATCCTCTAAATACGATTTATCAAAGACATAGCCATTTAAAATGTTAAAATGTGTTTTACGCATACAGACAATTGATTGTAAGACCAGAAGCTTGAAGAAAACTAATCTTAAATGTTTGGATAGAATAAAATTCTTAATTAGAAAGCGATGGTTTCATTGATATTGGTGATGGTTGGTTGCAAAGAAGCCAGTCATCGTAAGCAGATCTCATTATTCAATTCTTCTCTAGACAAATTACTTGAATTATTTTTTTACGGCTTAAAGTTGCTAAATTAGTTTTACTGATCTGATGCAAAATTCTTTTTCAATAGAATTCCACGAATGCAATCGGCTTTTGTTCTTCACAAGGAATTCTTGATAGGTTCTGTAAATGTCAGATGACAGTAAATTACAAGAAAAGGGCTACTTCTCTTTACAAACAACTGTGTATGCCTGCGTAGTACACACATGCACTCTAGATATCAAATTCGACCCATTCCTATTTATCTGCATGATGTCACGTTTCAAAGGAGGAGTTTGCAATACATAGATACAGTTGTATGGCATTGAATAGTATTCATGCACTAAACTGATATGAAAAAGTCCCTTCATTGGAATTCACAGAAAAGACAATGTCTTTCCGATTTCCATTAACAACGTACACACAAACACACACACACACACACAAACACACACACACACACGTGCACACACACACACACACACACACACACAAACACACACACGCACACACACACACGCACACACACACACACACATACACACGCACACACACACACACTCACACATAGACACGCACACACACACACACACACACACACATACACACACACACACACACACACACACATACACACACATTCCTTTGTGGTAGAAATGATAAATGGTAAAAGAATGCAAACCACAACACGTACCTCCGCCGTCTTGTCGTACTGCACCCGCCGCGTGCATCGGGTTCTCAAACGAGTCCACCTTGTCCGTGTCTTCTGCTGTTGGCAAATCAACAATGACTAAATGGTACATTTGGAGACAACACTAAAATGTGTCTATCAACACGTAAATATATTTTGTTGGACTAGATCAATATTTGTTGTTACAGGTCAGAATTGTATATTCTATACTCATAACAAAGAATGTGCTCTATCACGACAATGATATTAGATAAAAATCTAATGACATAAAATAATGCCTAAAAACCTAATATTTAAACGTCCGAATAAAAGAAATTCTTAAAATTGATCGTTTGATTAGGGTGATCATTGGTTAAACATACCAATCGTCTTAAGCCATTCTCATCATACAATGCATCTTTCTAGTTGAAGTTCTCCCAAAAATCACTTGAAATTGTTGTCTAAGACTAAATGTTGTGAAATTATTCTAAGTAATCTTATGTACAACTTTCTCAATTACTTCTTTCAAATGAATTGTTTGAGGTCAATCAGTCTTTATCTGTAAATAACAGACGACAGCAAGATACAAAGACGGCCACTAGCCTTTATAAACAACTACGTATTCTGGTTGTCAACTTCGGTCCATTCAGATTCACTTTAGATACACTGTGCACCTATGTCTGTGTCCAGTCTTAAATCATTTCCACCATACTTGTTCTTTGTTGTTAAATCTGTCATTTTAATCAACCCCGTGTACAGCACCGCTGATATAATATTACATTTAAAAAAAATCCTCAGTATTTATATCTTGTTGTGTGCAAGTGAATAACGTCCAAATAGTATAATGACGTGAAAAGTGCCTTCATTGAAATTCACAGAAAATGCAATGTCTTTTTATTTTATTCTATTCATTGGTTTGGCTGGTTAGAACACACAGCCAGGGCTGTCCAACTAGCCTATGGCTATTACAAAGGGTCTTTTCGATTCATTAACAATTTTTTCTTCTCCAAGTAGTACTGATCATACCCCCCACAGACATAATGATTGAGAATGCGCCAAACGTACCTCCGCGGTCTTGTGGTAACGCATCTGGGCCGTACATCGGGTTCTCGAACAAGTCGGTAGCGTTACAGCCCACCCTGTCTGTATCTTCTGCTGAAGGCTGTCCATCCTGTTGACTTTGGGGTCTAGCCTGCCGTGGGTTGTCCATTCTATCTTCGTCAGTGAACTCATAGACGTTGGTGTCGGGATCGTCATGGCTCTCATCAGTGCAATAGGTACATCCTGTTGTTTCAATGTATTACGAATAGCATTCGTAATGTAACCCGATATGTAAAGGTCTTTTCATTGGAATTCACAATCCAACTACAGGAGTTTATATCTTTGCCAAGTGGTATAAATATTTTCGAGTGGCGTATCATATATGTTTCTCAGTGATAATGCATACAATATCCTCATTTTTATAAACTATAGCAGTTGATTATCTTCTCTTTCGAAATAGCTCAAGTTGTTCAATGTATGAAAGTCTTGTTTCCCAGAGCATGCCATTATAGAATTTCCTTACAAATTCTGTAAATGGGACATTCCTTAATTGCATGATTCGTGTCTAATAGCGCTTAAGTACAGTTAC